>NW_026137734.1:0-2500 GCF_019393585.1 Leptopilina boulardi
TGTGTATGTGTGTATGTGTGTGTGTGTATGTGTGTATGTGTGTATGTGTGTATGTGTGTATGTGTGTATGTGTGTGTATGTATGTGTGTATGTGTGTATGTGTGTATGTATGTGTGTATGTGAGTATATGTGTATGTATGTATGTGTGTATGTGTGTATGTGTGTATGTGTGTATGTGTGTATGTGTGTATGTGTGTATGTGTGTATGTGTGTGTATGTGTGTATGTGTGTATGTGTATGTATGTGTGTATGTGTGTATGTGTGTATGTGTTATGTGTGTATGTGTGTATGTGTATGTGTTTGTATGTATGTGTGTATGTGTGTATGTGTGTATGTGTGTATGTGTATGTGTATGTGTGTATGTGTGTGTATGTGTGTGTATGTGTGTATGTGTGTATGTGTGTATGTGTGTATGTGTGTATGTGTGTATGTGTGTATGTGTGTATGTGTGTGTATGTGTGTATGTGTATGTGTGTATGTATGTGTGTATGTGTGTATGTGTGTATGTGTATGTGTATGTGTGTATGTGTATGTGTGTATGTGTGTATGTGTGTATGTGTGTATGTGTGTATGTGTGTATGTGTGTATGTGTGTATGTGTATGTGTGTATGTGTGTATGTGTGTATGTGTGTATGTGTGTATGTATGTGTGTATGTGTGTATGTGTGTATGTGTTGTATGTGTATGTGTGTATGTGTGTATGTGTGTATGTGTGTATGTGTGTATGTGTATGTGTGTATGTGTGTATGTGTATGTGTGTATGTATGTGTGAATGTGTGTATGTGTGTGTATGTGTATGTGTGTATGTGTATGTGTGTATGTGTATGTGTGTATGTCTATGAGTGTTTGTATATATGTGTGTATGTGTGTATGTGTGTATGTGTGTATGTGTGTATGTGTGTATGTGTATGTGTATGTGTGTATGTGTGTGAATGTGTGTGTATGTGTGTATGTGTGTATGTGTGTATGTGTGTATTTGTGTATGTATGTATGTGTGTATGTGTGTATGTGGACTATACCAAAAGTTTGAAATTTGAAAAATTCAACGAAAAAATTTTTTTTTCGAAAAAATTAATTTTTCTAAGAGAATTTACCAAAAGTTTGAAATTTGAAAAATTCAACGAAAAAAAATTTTTTTTGGGAAATTTTTTTTTTCTAAGAGAATTGACTAAAAGTTTGAAATTTGAAAAATTCAACGAAAAAAATTGTATTTTGAAAAATTAATGTGTATGTGTGTGTGTGTGTGTGTGTGTATGTGTGTATGTGTGTATGTGTATGTGTGTGTATGTTGTATGTGTGTATGTGTGCATGTGTGTATGTATGTGTGTATGTGAGTATATGTGTATGTTTGTATGTATGTGTGTATGTGTGTTTGTGTGTATGTGTGTATGTGTGTATGTGTATGTGTGTGTATGTGTGTATGTGTATGTGTGTATGTATGTGTAAATGTGTGTATGTGTGTGTATGTGTATGTGTGTATGTGTATGTGTATATGTGTGTATGTGTGTATGTCTATGAGTGTTTGTATATATGTGTGTATGTGTGTATGTGTGTATGTGTGTGTGTGTGTATTTGTGTATGTGTGTATGTGTGTATGTGTGTATGTGTATGTGTATGTGTGTATGTGTATGTGTATGTTGTGTATGTGTGTGTATGTGTTTGTGTGTATGTGTGTATGTGTGTATGTGTATGTGTGTGTATGTGTGTATGTGTATGTGTGTATGTATGTGTAAATGTGTGTATGTGTGTGTATGTGTATGTGTGTATGTGTATGTGTATATGTGTGTATGTGTGTATGTCTATGTGTGTATGTGTATGTATGTGTGTATGTGTGTATGTGTGTATGTGTGTATGTGTGTATGTGTATGTGTATGTGTGTATGTGTGTGTATGTGTATGTGTATGTGTGTGTATGTGTATGTGTGTGTATGTGTGTATGTGTGTATGTGTATGTGTGTATGTGTGACTATACCAAAAGTATGAAATTTGAAAAATTCAACGAAAAAAAATGGATTTTGAAAAATTAATGTGTATGTGTATGTGTGTGTGTGTGTGTGTATGTATGTATGTGTGTATGTGTATGTGTTTGTGTGTGTATGTTTGTGTATGTGATTTGTGTATGTAGAGTTGTATTGTGTATTTGTATGTGTGTATGTGTGTATGTGTGTGTATGTGTGTGTATGTGTATGTGTGTATGTGTGTATGTGTGTATATGTGTATGTATGTATGTGTGTATGTGTGCATGTGAGTATATGTGTATGTATGTATGTGTGTATGTGTGTATGTGTGTAAGTGTGTATGTGTATGTGTGTATGTGTGTATGTGTATGTGTATGTGTGTATGTGTATGTGTATGTGTGTACGTATGTGTGAATGTGTGTATGTGTGTATGTGTGTGTATGTGTATGTGTGTGTGTATGTGTGTATGTGTGTATGTGTGTATGTGTATGTGTGTATGTGTATGTGTGTATGTGTGTATGTGTGTATGTGTGTATGTGTGTAT
>NW_026137734.1:10000-120281 GCF_019393585.1 Leptopilina boulardi
ACACATACACACATACACACATACACACATACACACATACACACATACACACATACACACATACACACATACACACATACACACATACACACATACACATACACACATACACACATACACACATACACACATACACACATACACACATACACACATACACACATACACATACACACATACACACATACATACACACATACACACATACACACATACATACACACACATACACACACACACACATACACACATACACACATACACACATACACACATACACACACATACACATACACACATACAACATAACATCAACATACACATTCACTACACACATACACAATACACACATACACACTACACACATTCACACATACACACTACACACATACACAAACATACACATACACACATACACACATACACACATACACACATACACACATACAACATACACATACACATACACACATACACACATACACACATACACACATACACATACACACATACACACATACACACATACACACACATACACACATACACACATACACACATACACACATACACACATACACACATACACACATACACACATACACACATACACACATACACATACACACATACACATACACACATACACACATACACACATACACACATACACATACACACACACACATACACATACACATTAATTTTTCAAAATACAATTTTTTTCGTTGAATTTTTCAAATTTCAAACTTTTGGTCAATTCTCTTAGAAAAAAAAAATTTCCCAAAAAAAATTTTTTTTCGTTGAATTTTTCAAATTTCAAACTTTTGGTAAATTCTCTTAGAAAAATTAATTTTTTCGAAAAAAAAATTTTTTCGTTGAATTTTTCAAATTTCAAACTTTTGGTATAGTCACACATACACACATACACTACATACATACACACATACACACATACACACATACACACATACACACATACACACATACACACATACACACATACACATACACACATACACATACACATACACACATACACACATACACACATACACACATACACACATACACACATACACACATACACACATATATACAAACACTCATAGACATACACACATACACACATATACACATACACATACACACATACACATACACACATACACACATTACACACACATACACACATACACACATACACACATACACACATACACATACACACATACACACATACACACATACACACATACACACATACACACATACACACATACACACATACACACATACATACACACATCACACATACACACATACACACATACACATACACACATACACACATACATACACACATACACATACACACACACACACACATACACATTAATTTTTCAAAATACAATTTTTTTCGTTGAATTTTTCAAATTTCAAACTTTTGGTCAATTCTCTTAGAAAAAAAAATTTCCCAAAAAAAATTTTTTTCGTTGAATTTTTCAAATTTCAAACTTTTGGTAAATTCTCTTAGAAAAATTAATTTTTCAAAAAAAAATTTTTTCGTTGAATTTTTCAAATTTCAAACTTTTGGTATAGTCCACATACACACATACACACATACATACATACACAAATACACACATACACACATACACACATACACACATACACACATACACACATACACACACATACACACACATACACACATACACACATACACACATACACACATACACACATACACACATATATACAAACACTCATAGACATACACACATACACACATACACACATACACATACACACATACACATACACACACATACACACATTCACACATACATACACACATACACATACACACATACACATACACACATACACACATACACACATACACACATACACACATACACACATACATACACATACACACATACACATACACACATACACACATACACACATACACACATACACACATACACACACATACACACATCACACATACATACACACATACACATACACACATACACACATACACATACACACATACACACATACACACATACACACATACACATACACACATACATACATACACATATACTCACATACACACATACATACACACACATACACACACATACACATACACACATACATACATACACACATACACACACACACATACACATACACATTAATTTTTCAAAATACAATTTTTTTCGTTGAATTTTTCAAATTTCAAACTTTTGGTCAATTCTCTTAGAAAACAAAAATTTCCCAAAAAAAATTTTTTTCGTTGAATTTTTCAAATTTCAAACTTTTGGTAAATTCTCTTAGAAAAATAATTATTCGAAAAAAAAATTTTTCGTTCAATTTTTCAAATTTCAAACTTTGGTAAATTCTCTTAGACAAATACATTCAAAAAAAACATTTTCGTTGAATTTTCAAATTTCAAACTTTTGGTATAGTCACACATACACACATACACACATACACACATACACACATACACACATACACACATACACACATACACATACACACACATACACACATACACATACACATACACACATACACACATACACACATACACACATACACACATACACACATACACACATACACACATACACACATACATACAAACACACATACACATACACACATACACACATATACACATACACACATACACATACACACACATACACAAATTCACACATACAATTTTTTTCGTTGAATTTTTCAAATTTCAAACTTTTGGTCAATTCTCTTAGAAAAAAAATATTTCACAAAAAAAATTTTTTCGTTGAATTTTTCAAATTTCAAACTTTTGGTAAATCCACATACACACATATACACATACACACATATACACACATACACACATACACACATACACACATACACACATACACACATACACACATACACACATACACACATACACACATACACACATACACACATACACACATACACACATACACACATACACACATACACACATATATACAAACACTCATAGACATACACACATACACACATATACACATACACATACACACATACACATACATACACATACACACATTCACACATACATACACACATACACACATACACACATACACATACACACATACACACATACACACATACACACATACACATACACACATACACACACATACACACACATACACACATACACACACATACACACATACACACACATACACACATACACACATACACACATACACACATATAAACAAACACTTATAGACATACACACATATACACATACACATACACACATACACATACACACACATACACACATTCACACATACATACACACATACACATACACACATACACACACATACACACATACACACATACACACATACACACATACACACATACACACATACACACATACACACATACACACATACACACATACACACATACACACACATACATACACACATACACACACATACACACATACACATACACACATACACACATACACACATACACACATACACACATACACACATACACATACACACATACACACATATACACATACACATACACACATACACATACATACACATACACACATACACACATACACACATCACACATACATACACACATACACATACACACATACACACATACACACATACACACATACACACACATACACACATACACACACATACACACACATACACACATACACACATACACACATACACACATACACACATATAAACAAACACTTATAGACATACACACATATACACATACACATACACACATACACATACACACACATACACACATACACACATACATACACACATACACATACACACATACACACACATACACACATACACACATACACACATACACACATACACACATACACACATACATACATACACATATACTCACATACACACATACATACACACATGCACACATACACACATACATACACACACATACACACACACATACACATACACACATACATACATACACACATACACACATACACACACATACACATTAATTTTTCAAAATACAATTTTTTTCGTTGAATTTTTACAATTTCAAACTTTTGGTCAATTCTCTTACAAAAAAAAATTTCCAAAAAAAATTTTTTTCGTTGAATTTTTCAAATTTCAAACTTTTGGTAAATTCTCTTACAAAAATTAATTTTTTCAAAAAAAACATTTTTCGTTGAATTTTTCAAATTTCAAACTTTTGGTATAGTCACACATACACACATACACACATACACACATTCATACATACACAAATACACACATACACTCATACACATACACACATACACACATACACACACATACACATACACACACATACACATACAATACACACACATACACACATACAATACACATACACACATACACACATACACACATACACACATACACACATACACACATACACACATACACACATACACACATACATACAAACACACATACACATACACACATACACACATACACACATACACACACATACACACACATACACACACATACACACATACACACATTCACACATACGTACACACATACACATACACACATACACATACACACATACACACATACACACATACACACATACACACATACATACATACACATATACTCACAAACACACATACACACATATACACACATACACATACACATACACACATACACACATACACACAAACACACATACACATAATTCAAAATACAATCGTGACATTCAAATTCACACTATAGTCACACATACACACATACACACATACACACATACATACATACACAAATACACACATACACACATACACACATACACACATACACACATACACACATACACACATACACACATATACACACATACACATACACATACACATACACATACACATACACACATACACACAAACACACATACACACATATACACATACACATACACACATACACACACACACACATACACACATTCACACATACATACACACATACACATACACACATACACACACATACACACATACACACATACACACATACACACATACATACATACACATATATTCACATACACACATACATACACACATGCACACATACACACATACATACACACACATACACACACACATACACATACACACATACATACATACACACATACACACATACACACACATACACACATACATACACACATGCACACATACACACATACATACACACACATACACACACACATACACATACACACATACATACATACACACATACACACATACACACACATACACATTAATTTTTCAAAATACAATTTTTTTCGTTGAATTTTTCAAATTTCAAACTTTTGGTCAATTCTCTTAGAAAAAAAATATTTCCCAAAAAAAATTTTTTTCGTTGAATTTTTCAAATTTCAAACTTTTGGTAAATTCTCTTAGAAAAATTAATTTTTTCGAAAAAAAAATTTTTTCGTTGAATTTTTCAAATTTCAAACTTTTGGTATAGTCACACATACACACATACACACATACACACATTCATACATACACAAATACACACATACACACATACACATACACACATACACACATACACACACATACACATACACACACATACACATACACATACACACACATACACACATACACACATACACACATACACACATACACACATACACACATACACACATACACACATACACACATACACACCTACACACATATATACAAACACACATAGACATACACACATACACACATATACACATACACACACATACACACACATACACACACATACACACATACACACATTCACACATACGTACACACATACACATACACACATACACATACACACATACACACATACACACATACACACATACACACATACATACATACACATATACTCACATACACACATACCACATATACACACATACACATAAACATACACACATACACACATACACACAAACACACATACACATAATTTCAAAATACAATTTTTCTTGAATTTTCAAATTCAAACTTTGGTATATCACACATACACACATACACACATACACACATACATACATACACAAATACACACATACACACATACACACATACACACATACACACATACACACATACACACATACACACATATACACACATACACATACACATACACATACACATACACATACACACATACACACAAACACACATACACACATATACACATACACATACACACATACACATACACACACATACACACATTCACACATACATACACACATACACATACACACATACACACACATACACTCATACACACATACACACATACACACATACACACATACACACATACATACATACACATATATTCACATACACACATACATACACACATGCACACATACACACATTCACACATACATACACACATACACATACACACATACACACACATACACTCATACACACATACACACATACACACATACACACATACACACATACATACATACACATATATTCACATACACACATACATACACACATACACACATACACACATACATACACACACATACACACACACATACACATACACACATACATACATACACACATACACACATACACACACATACACACATACATACACACATGCACACATACACACATACATACACACACATACACACACACATACACATACACACATACATACATACACACATACACACATACACACACATACACATTAATTTTTCAAAATACAATTTTTTTCGTTGAATTTTTAAAATTTCAAACTTTTGGTCAATTCTCTTAAAAAAAAAAAATTTCCTAAAAAAAAATTTTTTTCGTTGAATTTTTCAAATTTCAAACTTTTGGTAAATTCTCTTAAAAAAATTAATTTTTTCAAAAAAAAAATTTTTTCGTTGAATTTTTCAAATTTCAAACTTTTGGTATAGTCACACATACACACATACACACATACACACATTCATACATACACAAATACACACATACACTCATACACATACACACATACACACATACACACACATACACATACACACACATACACATACAAATACACACACATACACACATACTAATACACATACACACATACACACATACACACATACACACATACACACATACACACATACACACATACACACCTACACACATATATACAAACACACATAGACATACACACATACACACATATACACATACACACACATACACACACATACACACACATACACACATACACACATTCACACATACGTACACACATACACATACACACATACACATACACACATACACACATACACACATACACACATACACACATACATACATACACATATACTCACAAACACACATACGCACATATACACACATACACATAAACATACACACATACACACATACACACAAACACACATACACATTAATTTTTCAAAATACAATTTTTTTCGTTGAATTTTTCAAATTTCAAACTTTTGGTATAGTCACACATACACACATACACACATACACACATACATACATACACAAATACACACATACACACATACACACATACACACATACACACATACACACATACACACATACACACATATACACACATACACATACACATACACATACACATACACATACACACATACACACAAACACACATACACACATATACACATACACATACACACATACACATACACACACATACACACATTCACACATACATACACACATACACATACACACATACACACACATACACTCATACACACATACACACATACACACATACACACATACACACATACATACATACACATATATTCACATACACACATACATACACACATGCACACATACACACATACATACACACACATACACACACACATACACATACACACATACATACATACACACATACACACATACACACACATACACATTAATTTATCAAAATACAATTTTTTTCGTTGAATTTTTAAAATTTCAAACTTTTGGTCAATTCTCTTAGAAAAAAAAAATTTCCCAAAAAAAATTTTTTTTCGTTGAATTTTTCAAATTTCAAACTTTTGGTAAATTCTCTTAGAAAAATTAATTTTTTCAAAAAAAAAATTTTTTCGTTGAATTTTTCAAAGAACCCCGCACAAAATGTACTGAAAATGGATCCCTGTCGATTTTGATTAAACTTTGGGAAATTGTTGCTTTTGTAGTACCAAAGAAAAAAGTCTTATGATAAAATCCAAAAAAATGGACAGATTTTTTATTAATTAATGTTTAAGTTGACAATTCACAGTGTAAAAGTCGGTGATGCTTACAAGAGAACAAAACGAAAATAATTAAATTAAAATGCTTGATACTTGTTGCACGGGAGTTTTCGGAGTCGCTGATAACAAATGTACAGTCAGATTTCAAAAATTCAAAATGGCAGTATCAAGCATTTTAATTTAATTATTTTCGTTTTGTTCACTTGTAAGCATCACCGACTTTTACACTGTGAATTGTCAACTTAAACATTAATTAACAAAAAATCTGTCAATTTTTTTGGATTTTATCATAAGACTTTTTTCTTTGGTACTACAAAAGCAACAATTTCCCAAAGTTTAATCAAAATCGACAGGGATCACACTACTACTTACTCTTGACAGATAAATTCGAAACTAGGCACAATAGAAGTTTTTTAAAATACTGATATCAGAAGCATATAATGCTTAATACTTATAGAACTATTATGACTTAAGTATCAATATTTTATTCAAATTTTACAGTAGATAATTAACATTCAAATTTTATTTTAGATTATAATTATATTTTTGGTTTTTAATATACATATCCTAACTTTTTAGATTCTCTGGTGCAAAATGTAAAACGCTTTCAACATTTGAAACAGCCGAAAAGTAATTATCTATTAATCTTTTAAGTTATAATTGAAGTTATTCAAAACTTATCTGATGTTCAAAACTATAAATACTAGATTTTATAACACTCGGTCATTTTATGATTATCATTATAAAAGAATACTTTCGTCACATTAGCTGAAAAATTTTAAAATAGAATAACTTGCACCTTCAACTACAGTCTTCTAATTATATACATATAAACATTTTAGAACCGTCAACTTCAAAATCAAGGAGTATGGCTCAAATTAAAAAACCAAAAAGTAATTATCAAAATATATTTTTTGCTTTAATAAAACTAGAACAAAACTTACTTTAAAATTATCCTGAAAATATTTACTATTCATTCTTCTTATTATCGTTACAAGTTTCTCATCAATTCATTAAATACATTCTTACATTTTAAAATTATACAGAGTCAAAACCATGTGATGAAAGTGATGGTGACATAAGTATGATTGGTTCAGTCGAAAACATGTCAGACGACGAACGTGGTATTTTACTACTTACTCTTGACAGATAAATTCCAAACTAGGCACAATAGAAGTTTTTTAAAGTACTGAAATCAGAAGCATATAATGCTTAATACTTACAGAACTATTATGACTTAAGTATCAATATTTCATTCAAATTTTACATTAGAAAATTAACATTCAAATTTTATTTTAGATTATAATTATATTTTCGGTTTTTAATATACATATCCTAACTTTTTAGATTCTCTGGTGCAAGATGTAAAACCCCTTGAACATTTGAAACAGCCAAAAAGTAATTATCTATTAATCTTTCAAGTTTTAATTAAAGTTAATCAAAACTTATCTGATCTTAAAAACTATAAATACTAGATTTTATAACAATCGGTCATTTTATGATTAACATTGTAAAAGAATACTTTCGTCACATTAGCTGAAAAATTTTACAATAGAATAACTTGCACCTTCAACTATAGTCTTCTAATTATATACATATAAACATTTTAGAACCGTCAACTTCAAACTCAAGGAGTATGGCTCAAAATAAAGAACCCAAAAGTAATTATTATCAAAAATAAGTAATTATCAATTAAGTAATTATCAAAATATATTTTTTGTTTTAATAAAACTAGAACAAAACTTACTTTCAAATTATCCTGAAAATATTAATTACACAGCCCCACAAAAAAAAGTGTCGTGCGCGGCAGACCAGACTAGTCATTTCCTATGTATTTTGACGCGGTGAACACGAATCCGAAGTCCGTTTTGCTCCATCGCATCAGGATTTTTTTCTAACCTCCAAAATTCTGTCGGATTTTGAGAGGTAGGCTATTTTTTTAAAAATTGATGGATTTACTTCAAAATTGGTATCTAGGGGTTTTTTGGGTCGCTGATGACGAATTTGAAGTTAGATTTTCAAAATTCAAAATGGCGGCTCCAATATGGCGGACGAATTTTGTAAAAATTGATGGATTTACTTCAAACTTGGTATCTAGGGGTTTTTTGGGTAGCTGATTACGAATCTGAAGTTAGATTTTCAAAACTAGAAATGGAAATTCTTATATACATAAGTAAGGTATTCACGTCTTTTTATGGTAGCGCACACTTTTGTCCTCAAAGGATCTGTGTAATGGTTTTCTTTTCCAATTGGTGCCTCCAGGTACAATATCCCTTTTCAGCATCCAACAGTAGTCGGCCATCATATTTACATCCCATCTTCCTTGATAACGACGCTCAAATTCTTTAAGATCTTGATGGAATCGTTTTCCTTGTTCTTCACTGTAATCTCCAAAATTTTCAGGGAATTGATCCCGATGCGTGTCTAAGTAATGCAACTTTATGCTCATTAAGCATCCTAACTTACCAAAGTTTTTAATCATATCACTAACTATTTGCTCCCAATTTTCACTCTTGTGATTACCCAGAAAATTTTCGACAACTGCTTTGAAACTAAGCCATGCGGCTTTCTCCTTTTTATTCATCTTGTTGATAAATTGCTCATCTTTTAACAATTTGCGAATACGTGGTCCGTCGAAAACCCCTTCTTTTAGTTTCGCATCAGAGATTTCTGGAAACTTTTGTTCCAGGTATTTGAAACAGTTTCCTTTTTTATCTAAGGCTTTGACAAACTGTTTAATTGCTCCTAGTTTCGTGTGTAAGCGCGGAATTATCACCTTTGAAGGGTCGATATAATCCGCCATATTGGAGCCGCCATTTTAAATTTTGAAAATCTAACTTTAGATTCGTAATCAGCGACCCAAAAAACCCCTAGATACCAAGTTTGAAGTAAATCCATCAATTTTTACAAAATTCGTCCGCCATATTGGAGCCGACATTTTGAATTTTGAAAATCTAACTTCAAATTCCTCATCAGCGACCCAAAAAACCCCTAGATACCAATTTTGAAGTAAATCCATCAATTTAAAAAAAAATAGCCTACCTCTCAAAATCCGACAGGTTTTTGGAGGTTAGAAAAAAATCCTGACGTGATGGAGCAAAACGGACTTCGGATTCGTGTTCAGCGCGTCAAAATACATAGGAAATGACTAGTCTGGTCTGCCGCGCACGACACTTTTTTTTGTGGGGCTGTGTTATTCATTTATATTATTATCGTTGAATGTTTCTAATCAATTTATTGAATACATTCGTAAACTTGTTTATTATACAGGTTCAAAACCATCTGATATCGACACTGATGATGCAATCTCTCTGATTGGATTTGTCGAAATTTTTCCAAACGTCGAAAATGGTATTTCACTACTTACTCTTAACAGATATATTCCAAGTTAGGCCCAATAGTAGTTTCCCAATAACTTAAATCACAAGCATTAAAATTTTTTAACACTTTTGGATTATTCATGACTTAAGTATCAACATTTCATAAAAATTTTACTGTAATTAATTAATATTCAAAGTAAAATTCAAATTTAAATTTGGGTTTTTTTAGATATACAATTTCGAGCATTTTAGATTCTCCGTTGCAAGAATCTAGAGATTTTCAATCGTTTAAACATTCAAAAAGTAATAAACTAATAATGTTTTGAATTATAATTAAAGTAGATCAAAATCAATCATCTTTTTAAAATTTTAAAAACTTAAATTTTTTATAAATTAAAATGACTTAATAAAAACAATAACATTCGGACAATGATTCTTTAATTTTTCTCCAACGCAACGTTTCGAAAT
The DNA here is from genome assembly GCF_019393585.1 of Leptopilina boulardi. Classification (NCBI taxonomy): domain Eukaryota; kingdom Metazoa; phylum Arthropoda; class Insecta; order Hymenoptera; family Figitidae; genus Leptopilina; species Leptopilina boulardi. The sequence goes on from NW_026137734.1 coordinate 22,237, forward strand.
CCAACCGATTTTCTCTTCAGGGAGTCTACTATGTAAAATAAAAAAATATAAAAATAAAAATTACAAATATATATTAGTTAACAATAATAACACATAATGTTTAATGTCATTTAAAGTTTTGATAAATATATGTATTAGTAATTGTTTTTATTATAATTAAAAATTTCATAATTTCATAAAATTTATCTGTCGATTAGATTAAATTTTCAAATACATAACAACTTTAACACAATTTTATAATTAAACTATATTTTTTAAACAATAGTAATAAATAAGTTGAGTAGGCATTAAATATAAATAAAATAAAAGGTAATATTTATTCTGTTTAGCTTCCAAACATAAAGAACAAAAAAATAAACCGTTCATAATACAGGACAAAAAACTAAATGAAGATCAAAAATTTCATTTTAAGAGTCGACCAAAGTCTCAAGTGTCAAGTACTTTATTAAGAGAGTTTGGCAGTCCTTCTAAACATATTTTTTAATTTATAAAGAAAATCAGTTTTTATGTTCTGTCCGTTTACGTACAGAGGACCTGAAGGGTGCGCAGAAAGTTTCAACTATTTGATTCGCAAGAAAATCGCACGTATTTAATTTTGAGATTAGGGTGCTATATTTATATTAATTTCGCGCAAGATAAGAAAATGATTCTTCAATATTTATAATTTCTTCTTCTATCGTGAACTCATATCTCTCCAGGAGGAATGGCTAGAAATTCTGTCAACTGTGTAATTAAAAATCTAAATTAATGTTCCATAGCTATTTCTGAAATATAAATTCTTTGTCCATTCAGAGGTTTACTTCAAACCCCCAATTTTCTCAGTTTAATACGCATTTTTGAATTTATATAAAAACCTTTTATATATATATATATATACATATATATATTATAAAAGTAATGAAATAATCATAGTAAATAAATGTATTTTTATTTTATATATATTATTATAAATAATTATTTCTAACAACATTAACTTAAAAATATTTAAAACTGAAAATTATTCGTGACGTCATAAAGGTTTAAATGGCCTAAAATCTTCATAGATTCTAAACATAACCAAATTTAATATATAAGTGTGATGGACAGTATACCTACTACCTTGATTTTAACTAGTAATTTATCTTACACAAAACAACAATAAAAGATATATCTTTTCTTTCTTAAAAACAACAAAAGAAAACTTCTTTGATTTTTTTTTATTTATATTTTCTTTCATTCAACAACATTTCAACAACAATAATTGACCAAATTTAAAAATTATATATATATCTACAAATTTTAGCTTCAAAACCGGACAAGCTCGACAATCAATTCGCCGAGAAACACGAAAGAGAGGGTCCAAGCTTGTCATGTTCGTACCTTCTTTTTACATTAATTAATTACTTTTCACAGTAACTGTTGACTAGTTTATCAAACAAACAAATTTTTACTATATTTTTCGTTTTACCAGCACACTAAATCCTCTAAAGTAATTCTTGATAATGATTTTAATTCTTGACGTCTTGAAATAATTTAGGACTAATTGTTCAATTTGGTTTTTCCTTAAACTTAACAATTTTTAAAATTAAATCATTTGATGTTTTATTAATATGTACACTACCGTCCGAAATTGTGCGAAATCTGCTTTTTCAACAACTATAAAACTGTTCAAATCTTCAAAAATATTAAAACTAAAATTTTTTCCTCTTTATTTTATTAAAGTTAATAAAATTCTGAAAGAAATGACACCTTGACAAAGAGAATATGTTAATTTTTCAATTAGATATCTAAGAAAAACCCAATTTTCAATGTTTCTACTATTTTTTTTATTTCTCTGGTAAAAATTAATATTTTTAAACGTTCTTAGGCTCATTGAAATCGTATTTTGTTATGCAATTCAAATTATATAAAACAATTCATGTACACATTCTTCCCTAGCGTATGCAAACCGTGAAAGTTGGCTCATAAAATGTCAAAAAATTGTGATTAATATTTATATGACAAAAAATGATCAGTAAAATGTATAAATCTTAAATTTACTTACATAAATCAGAGAAGTTTAGAATGATATATTTACTTGATTTTTAAACATTATATTTTATTGTAGAATTAAATTTAAATTTTTTGACATTTTATGAGCAAACTTTCACGGTTTGCATACGCTAGGGAAGAATGTGTACATGAATTGTTTTATATAATTTGAATTGCATAACAAAATACGATTTCAATGAGCCTAAGAACGTTTAAAAATATTAATTTTTGCCAGAGAAATAAAAAAAATAGTAAAAACATTGAAAATTGGGTTTTTCTTAGATATCTAATTGAAAAATTAACATATTCTCTTTGTCAAGGTGTCATTTCTTTCAGAATTTTATTAACTTTAATAAAATAAAGAGGAAAAAATTTTAGTTTTAATATTTTTGAAGATTTGAACAGTTTTATAGTTGTTGAAAAAGCAGAGTTCGCACAATTTCGGACGGTAGTGTAACTGTAGAGGAATGAAACAAATTATCGTAAATTTTAATTGAACTGAATGTCTTAAGATAAAATACTTTCTGTCTCAAATTTCAAAACGTCAGAAACAGTTGAGTTACATGAAATAAAAACTTCTTATAGAATTTCCACATGACTCACTGGATCGATAAATACACTTAGTAAAAATAAAAAACTAAGTTAATTAGATTGTTATGAAATTAGTTACTCGATGGGTTTAGACGTCACTGACTTATAAATATTCAAAATCAGATACGAAAAAATGAGAAATACCTGCTTAAACAAATAAAAATTTTGAATCCGAATTTGAGGTCAGATTTTAAAAATTCAAAATGGCGGACCCAATATGGCGGAAAAATTTAAAATTTATTTGATTCGTTCAGAATTCGGTACTCGGAGATTTTTGGGGTCTCTGAATCCAAATTTGAGGTCAGATTTAGATTCAGCGACCCAAAAAACCCCAAGTACCGAATTTTGAACGAATCAAATCATTTTTTAATTCTTTCCGCCATATTAGGTGGCCATATTGGGTCCGCCATTTTGACCTCAAAAACCTTTAATATGATATAAAATTTTTTTGCAAACTTTGTTTTTGGACCGTTTTGGGTCGCCATATTGGGTCCTCCATTTTGAATGTTTTAAATTTGACCTCAAATTTAGATTTAGCGACCCCAAAAACCTTAAAGGAACCATTTTTATGAAAATCAAGTCAATTTTTAAATTTTTTGGACGCCATAATGGGTCCACCATATTGAATTTTTTAATTCTGACCACAAATTCAGATTCAGCGACCCCAAAAACCTTAGTATACACATTGACACTCAATTCTAATTATGTTTAGTATTTTTTTTCTAATGTGGACATATATGTCCAAAATCAGAAAGGTGGCACAACTTGTTTTGGACATATATGGGCCATCGACAATCAAGGGGTTAATATATATAAACTGAAAAAAAATTATTTGATTTAAATACTCGATTACTTGACTATTCTCAAATAAATATTTGCTTGAACCAAATAATTTTCATTTGAATTAAATAAATTGTATTTGAATTAATAATTTCTGTATTTAAAACAAACACGATTTAATTGACTCAAATAATAATTATTTTATTTTTCAATAAAAAAACAAAAAATAAAATAGAAAAATTTGCAACTTCGGTAAAACAATTTTTCTAAATATGATTTCTCTTCATTTCTGACACGAAAAATTAATTTCTACAGTACTGCGAAGCGGTTAAAAGATATGCATTACGCACTAAAATAACTGTAAATAAATAACTATAATTACTTTCAAAAACCACAACATAATATTTAACTTTATAATTTAGTTTAATATATTTTTAATATAAATATACACTACCGTCCGAAATTGTGCGAACTCTGCTTTTTCAACAACTATAAAACTGTTCAAATCTTCAAAAATATTAAAACTAAAATTTTTTCCTCTTTATTTTATTAAAGCTAATAAAATTCTGAAAGAAATGACACCTTGACAAAGAGAATATGTTAATTTTTCAATTAGATATCTAAGAAAAACCCAATTTTCAACGTTTTTACTATTTTTTTAATTTCTCTGGCAAAAATTAATATTTTCAAACGTTCTTAGGCTCATTGAAATCGTATTTTGTTATGCAATTCAAATTATATAAAACAATTCATGTACACATTCTTCCCTAGCGTAGGCAAACCGTGAAAGTTGGCTCATAAAATGTCAAAAAATTGTGATTAATATTTATATGACAAAAAATGATCAGTAAAATGTATAAATCTTAAATTTACTTACATAAATCAGAGAAGTTTAGAATGATATATTTACTTGATTTTTAAACATTATATTTTATTGTAGAATTAAATTTAAATTTTTTGACATTTTATGAGCCAACTTTCACGGTTTGCATACGCTAGGGAAGAATGTGTACATGAATTGTTTTATATAATTTGAATTGCATAACAAAATACGATTTCAATGAGCCTAAGAACGTTTAAAAATATTAATTTTTGCCAGAGAAATAAAAAAAATAGTAAAAACATTGAAAATTGAGTTTTTCTTAGATATCTAATTGAAAAATTAACATATTCTCTTTGTCAAGGTGTCATTTCTTTCAGAATTTTATTAGCTTTAATAAAATAAAGAGGAAAAAATTTTAGTTTTAATATTTTTGAAGATTTGAACAGTTTTATAGTTGTTGAAAAAGCAGAGTTCGCACAATTTCGGACGGTAGTGTATTAGTTAATAATAATATATTTTTAAAACATAAAATTAAAATCTTTTAAAGATGAAAACATATTTTGCTTGCTGTGCTGTGCAGTAAAATGCAATGAAATAGTAGCTTAAAATAATGAAATGCTTTTCGGTTTTGTTAATCGAGGTTTCACTGTGATAGATACATAAAAATTTCACTTTGAAACTTATCACAAGTACGTCATAATCACATATTACGTTACTGTGAAACAACATTTGTATGATTATTTACTGGATACTTAAGATATTTTAATAATTCCAATTAATAAATTAAAACAGATTCAAAATTGTAATATATTTATAACTTTTAGATAAAAAACCTATTGATCAAGATCTCACACAATTAAATGGTCCTACTGATCAGCAGAAAATAGAAAATTTGAATGCTTCTGTAGTGGAAAATAACGAGCTTAAACCTGGTTAGTCTTCTTAATCGATTTACACTTCTACCATTTTTAACAATTTCAATTTTTGTATCATTTCACTATCACATAAAATAACTGCTCTTTTGAAAATAGATCTTCTAAGCCCTTTTTATTCATAATCTAAGTCTTTTTTTCACCTTTAGAGTTTTTTTAATGCATAAACGCATCATGGCATAAACGTAAGAATATACGGTCAGAACGCGAAGTTTCAGATATTAGCGATATTGGTTATGAACCGTTTTCTTCTATCTGATAGTTTGAATCCCTAATTGACTACTATAAGGTTAAAAGTAATATATATATATATATATATTAATTTCATATTTTTTTTTAGTGTCTTGAATAATTATTTTTACTGAAAAGAAATCAATGTAATATCAAAAATGAAAAAGGGTAATTATTTATAAATGATTAAACCCATGAATTAATCCTTCTCGGCAACTTCAATGAAATAGAAATAATCCGTTCATATATTCCATTTGAGGCACCCAATCGAACAACCGGTCGCGAGCTCGGGCCGGACGCTCGGAAGCCAGTCAGCGTATGAAAATGTCAATAAAATTGAAATTCAAAATTTTAATTTTTTAAATATATTACCTTATAGAAAATTAAAAGGCGCATCTTTTTTCCTTTAACTTTTTTTGCATCTTTTTTTCTTAATAAGAAATTTTCCATCTTTTTCCGTTTTCGAAATATAAGAGAAAAACTGTTTTTAAAAAAAAGAAAATTTTCATTGTTTTTTTGACTTCAACTCGCGACAGCTCAAACAATTTTACGAATTTCTTAATGAAACAAAAACGAAAATATGTGTTATTATATTCTACGAGTGACTAAAAAAATAAAAAAGTTGTTTTGATTAAAAATAAAAAAGTTATTAATTTTTTAGTGAGACATTGCAAAATTCATGAACTGCAATTTTCACCATGTGAGGAATTTTCGTAAATTTTCACCAGCAACAAACTTCCAGTGAGAAAGTTGTTCATTAAGGTCCAAAGAAGTTTTCTGAAAAGTTACAATGCAATTGAACAATTAATAACAAAATGGTGAATGTTTAAACTTTAAAGTTCCGCGAGCAGCTGAACGTTTGGCGTGCGTTTGCTACGTAATAATTTAATTTCTTATTAAGAAACAAAGGTGCAAAAAAAGTTAAAGGAAAAAAAGATACGCCTTTTAATTTTCTATCAGGTAATATATTTAAAAAATTAAAATTTTGAATTTCAATTTTATTGACATTTTCGTACGCTGACTGTCTTTCGAGCGTCCGGCCCGAGCTCGCAACCGGTTGTTCGATTGGGTCCCTCATTTATTATATCCAAGCTTTAAAGTTTTTCTCGCCCTTTCTTCCATCACCCCACTCACTCATTCTAACTCACTTTCTCTCCCTCTAGCCCTTATTAAAAAAATTTCTTTTGCATTCCGAATCACTATTACATGTAAAAATTAAAAAACTATCTAAGACAAAATTATGTAATAATTAAAAATACAATGTATTTTTACTATTTACAGAGGTAAGTAATAGAAAAAGAAAAGCAGAAGCATGGAAAAAATTACAGAAAGAGAAAAAAAGGGAGAAGAATGCAAAAATTTTGAAGAGAAGGCTAAAGAATTTGAAAAAAAATTAAATTAATTAATTAATCATATTTTATATTATTTTTTTCGTACATTAACAAGTATTTAAGAAGGCGGAAAAATTCATCATACAAAAAAATTATTTTTTTTCCTCATCAAATTAATTCTATCACATCTTCCCTCTAAAACTAAACAAAGTAGCAGCTATCCTCACATAATCGAAATAGATACCAGTCTCAACATTTACTAAACAAGTAAATAAACTACAATTCTTTAAAGTAAAAATGTCAAATTCATAAATTAATTCAATAAAAAACTTCTGCGACATTTTAATAATAAGTTAAAGTCTACTTAAAACCAACTACATTCTGGACGATGTTAGTTTCGTTACATAATCCGCTTGTACAAGCTCTCATCTTTTCATTAGAAGAGATGACGGGGCTAGTTGACAGATTGTCAGTATAAGTGGAAGTGAAAATAAAATTGTCCATAGTGTTATTGGTTCATATAAGGGCACAACTATTTTCAGAAAGGGCCTAAATAATTAATTCCTTAACAATAATTCCAATCTGAAACCTAATTAATTTATTTGAGGATGTAACATTAATGACGTCAGATTCATGGATTAACCCGGTAAAATTTTTTGTAACATTTCAATAATTAGTTAAACTTTACATAAAACCAACTACATTCTGGACGAGTTTAGTTTAGTCACATAATCCGCTTGTACAAGCTCTCATCTTTTCATTAGAAGAGATGACGGGGCTAGTTGACAGATTGTCAGTATAAGTGGAAGTGAAATTAAAATTGTCTATAGTGTTATCGGTTCTTATAAGGCCACAACTATTTTCAAAGAGGGCCTAAATAATTAATTCCTTCAGAATAATTCAAATCTGTAACCTAATTAATTTATTTGAGGCTGCAACATTAAAGACGTCAGATTCATGGATTGACCCGGTAAAATTTTTTGTAACATTTCAATAATTAGTTAAACTCTGCATAAAACCAACTACATTCTGGACGAGTTTAGTTTCGTCACATAATCTGCTTGTACAAGCTCTCATCTTTTCATTAGAAGAGATGACGAGGCTAGTTGACAGATTGTCAGTATAAGTGGAAGTGAAATTAAAATTGTCTATAGTGTTATTGGTTCGTATAAGGCCACAACTATTTTCAAAGAGGGCCTAAATAATTAATTCCTTCAGAATAATTCAAATCTGTAACCTAATTAATTTATTTGAGGCTGCAACATTAAAGACGTCAGATTCATGGATTGACCCGGTAAAATTTTTTGTAACATTTCAATAATTAGTTAAACTCTGCATAAAACCAACTACATTCTGGACGAGTTTAGTTTCGTCACATAATCTGCTTGTACAAGCTCTCATCTTTTCATTAGAAGAGATGACGAGGCTAGTTTACAGATTGTCAGTATAAGTGGAAGTGAAATTAAAATTGTCTATAGTGTTATTGGTTCTTATAAGGCCACAACTATTTTCAAAGAGGGCCTAAATAATTAATTCCTTCAGAATAATTCAAATCTGTAACCTAATTAATTTATTTGAGGCTGCAACATTAAAGACGTCAGATTCATGGATTGACCCGGTAAAATTTTTTGGAACATTTCAATAATTAGTTAAACTCTGCATAAAACCAACTACATTCTGGACGAGTTTAGTTTCGTCACATAATCTGCTTGTACAAGCTCTCATCTTTTCATTAGAAGAGATGACGAGGCTAGTTGACAGATTGTCAGTATAAGTGGAAGTGGAATTAAAATTTTCCATAGTGTTATTGGTTCTATTTAGAGCACAACTATTTTCAGAAAGGGCCTAAATAATCAATTTCTTAACAATAATTCCAATCTGAAACCTAATTAATTTATTTGAGGATGTAACATTAAAGACCTCAGATTCATGGATAGCCCCGGTAAATTTTTTTGTAACATTTCAATAATTAGTTAAACTCTGCATAAAACCAACTACATTCTGGACGAGATTAGTTTCGTCACATAATCCGCTTGTACAAGCTCTCATCTTTTCATTAGAAGAGATGACGGGGCTAGTTGACAGATTGTTACTATAAGTGGAAGTGAAATTAAAATTGTCCATAGTGTTATTGGCTCTATTTAGAGCACAACTATTTTCAGAAAAGGCCTAAATAATCAATTCTTTAACAATAATTCAAATCTGAAACCTTATTAATTTATTTGAGGATGTAACATTAAAGACGTCAGATTCATGGATTGACCCGGTATAATTTTTTGTAACATTTCAATAATTCTTTAAACTCTACATAAAACCAACTACACTCTGGACGAGTTTAGTTTCGTCACATAATCTGCTTGTACAAGCTCTCATCTTTTCATTAGAAGAGATGACGAGGCTAGTTTACAGATTGTCAGTATAAGTGGAACTGAAATTAAAATTGTCTATAGTGTTATTGGTTCTTATAAGGCCACAACTATTTTCAAAGAGGGCCTAAATAATTAATTCCTTCAGAATAATTCAAATCTGTAACCTAATTAATTTATTTGAGGCTGCAACATTAAAGACGTCAGATTCATGGATTGACCCGGTAAAATTTTTTGGAACATTTCAATAATTAGTTAAACTCTGCATAAAACCAACTACATTCTGGACGAGTTTAGTTTCGTCACATAATCTGCTTGTACAAGCTCTCATCTTTTCATTAGAAGAGATGACGAGGCTAGTTGACAGATTGTCAGTATAAGTGGAACTGAAATTAAAATTGTCTATAGTGTTATTGGTTCGTATAAGGCCACAACTATTTTCAAAGAGGGCCTAAATAATTAATTCCTTCAGAATAATTCAAATCTGTAACCTAATTAATTTATTTGAGGCTGCAACATTAAAGACGTCAGATTCATGGATTGACCCGGTAAAATTTTTTGTAACATTTCAATAATTAGTTAAACTCTGCATAAAACCAACTACATTCTGGACGAGTTTAGTGTCGTCACATAATCCGCTTGTACAAGCTCTCATCTTTTCATTAGAAGAGATGACGGGGATAGTTGACAGATTGTCAGTATAAGTGGAAGTGAAATTGTCCATAGTGTTATTGGTTCTATTTAGAGCGCAACTATTTTCAGAAAGGGCCTAAATAATTAATTCCTTTAGAATAATTCAAATCTGAAACCTAATTAATTTATTTAAGGGTGTAACATTAAAGACCTAAGATTCATGGATAGCCCCGGTAAATTTTTTTGTAACATTTCAATAATTAGTTAAACTCTGCATAAAACCAACTACATTCTGGACGAGATTAGTTTCGTCACATAATCCGCTTGTACAAGCTCTCATCTTTTCATTAGAAGAGATGACGGGGCTAGTTGACAGATTGTTACTATAAGTGGAAGTGAAATTAAAATTGTCCATAGTGTTATTGGTTCTATTTAGAGCACAACTATTTTCAGAAAGGGCCTAAATAATCAATTCTTTAACAATAATTCCAATCTGAAACCTTATTAATTTATTTGAGGATGTAACATTAAAGACGTCAGATTCATGGATTGACCCGGTAAAATTTTTTGGAACATTTCAATAATTAGTTAAACTCTGCATAAAACCAACTACATTCTGGACGAGTTTAGTTTCGTCACATAATCTGCTTGTACAAGCTCTCATCTTTTCATTAGAAGAGATGACGAGGCTAGTTTACAGATTGTCAGTATAAGTGGAAGTGAAATTAAAATTGTCTATAGTGTTATTGGTTCTTATAAGGCCACAACTATTTTCAAAGAGGGCCTAAATAATTAATTCCTTCAGAATAATTCAAGTCTGTAACCTAATTAATTTATTTGAGGCTGCAACATTAAAGACGTCAGATTCATGGATTGACCCGGTAAAATTTTTTGTAACATTTCAATAATTAGTTAAACTCTGCATAAAACCAACTACATTCTGGACGAGTTTAGTTTCGTCACATAATCTGCTTGTACAAGCTCTCATCTTTTCATTAGAAGAGATGACGAGGCTAGTTGACAGATTGTCAGTATAAGTGGAAGTGGAATTAAAATTTTCCATAGTGTTATTGGTTCTATTTAGAGCACAACTATTTTCAGAAAGGGCCTAAATAATCAATTTCTTAACAATAATTCCAATCTGAAACCTAATTAATTTATTTGAGGATGTAACATTAAAAACGTCAGATTCATGGATTGACCCGGTATAACTTTTTGTAACATTTCAATAATTAGTTAAACTCTGCATAAAACCAACTACATTCTGGACGAGTTTAGTGTCGTCACATAATCCGCTTGTACAAGCTCTCATCTTTTCATTAGAAGAGATGACGGGGATAGTTGACAGATTGTCAGTATAAGTGGAAGTGAAATTGTCCATAGTGTTATTGGTTCTATTTAGAGCGCAACTATTTTCAGAAAGGGCCTAAATAATTAATTCCTTTAGAATAATTCAAATCTGAAACCTAATTAATTTATTTAAGGGTGTAACATTAAAGACCTAAGATTCATGGATAGCCCCGGTAAATTTTTTTGTAACATTTCAATAATTAGTTAAACTCTGCATAAAACCAACTACATTCTGGACGAGATTAGTTTCGTCACATAATCCGCTTGTACAAGCTCTCATCTTTTCATTAGAAGAGATGACGGGGCTAGTTGACAGATTGTTACTATAAGTGGAAGTGAAATTAAAATTGTCCATAGTGTTATTGGTTCTATTTAGAGCACAACTATTTTCAGAAAGGGCCTAAATAATCAATTCTTTAACAATAATTCCAATCTGAAACCTTATTAATTTATTTGAGGATGTAACATTAAAGACGTCAGATTCATGGATTGACCCGGTAAAATTTTTTGGAACATTTCAATAATTAGTTAAACTCTGCATAAAACCAACTACATTCTGGACGAGTTTAGTTTCGTCACATAATCTGCTTGTACAAGCTCTCATCTTTTCATTAGAAGAGATGACGAGGCTAGTTTACAGATTGTCAGTATAAGTGGAAGTGAAATTAAAATTGTCTATAGTGTTATTGGTTCTTATAAGGCCACAACTATTTTCAAAGAGGGCCTAAATAATTAATTCCTTCAGAATAATTCAAGTCTGTAACCTAATTAATTTATTTGAGGCTGCAACATTAAAGACGTCAGATTCATGGATTGACCCGGTAAAATTTTTTGTAACATTTCAATAATTAGTTAAACTCTGCATAAAACCAACTACATTCTGGACGAGTTTAGTTTCGTCACATAATCTGCTTGTACAAGCTCTCATCTTTTCATTAGAAGAGATGACGAGGCTAGTTGACAGATTGTCAGTATAAGTGGAAGTGGAATTAAAATTTTCCATAGTGTTATTGGTTCTATTTAGAGCACAACTATTTTCAGAAAGGGCCTAAATAATCAATTTCTTAACAATAATTCCAATCTGAAACCTAATTAATTTATTTGAGGATGTAACATTAAAAACGTCAGATTCATGGATTGACCCGGTATAACTTTTTGTAACATTTCAATAATTAGTTAAACTCTGCATAAAACCAACTACATTCTGGACGAGTTTAGTGTCGTCACATAATCCGCTTGTACAAGCTCTCATCTTTTCATTAGAAGAGATGACGGGGCTAATTGACAGATTGTCAGTATAAGTGGAAGTGAAATTGAAATTGTCCATAGTGTTATTGGTTCTATTTAGAGCGCAACTATTTTCAGAAAGGGCCTAAATAATTAATTCCTTTAGAATAATTCAAATCTGAAACCTAATTAATTTATTTAAGGGTGTAACATTAAAGACCTCGGATTCATGGATAGCCCCGGTAAATTTTTTTGTAACATTTCAATAATTCTTTAAACTCTACATAAAACCAGCTACATTCTGGACGAGTTTAGTTTCGTCACATAATCCGCTTGTACAAGCTCTCATCTTTTCATTAGAAGAGATGACGGGGCTAGTTGACAGATTGTCAGTATAAGTGGAAGTGAAATTAAAATTGTCCATAGTGTTATTGGTTCTATTTAGAGCACAACTATTTTCAGAAAGGGCCTAAATAATCAATTCCTTAACAATAATTCCAATCTGAAACCTAATTAATTCATTTGAGGGAGTAACATTAAAGACGTCAGATTCATGGATTGACCCGGTAAAATTTTTTGTAATATTTCAATAATTAGTTAAACTCTACATAAAACCAGCTACATTCTGGACGAGTTTAGTTTCGTCACATAATCCGCTTGTATAAGCTCTCATCTTTTCATTAGAAAAGATGACGGGGCTAGTTGACAAATTGTCAGTATAAGTGGAAATGAAATTAAAATTGTCCATAGTGTTATTGATTCTATTTAGAGCACAATTATTTTCAAAACGGCCTAAATAATTAATTCCTTAACAATAATTCCAATCTGAAACCTAATTAATTTATTTGAGGGAGTAACATTAAAGACGTCAGATTCATGGATTGACCCGGTAAAATTTTTTGTAATATTTCAATAATTAGTTAAACTCTGCATAAAACCAACTACATTCTGGACGAGTTTAGTTTCGTCACATAATCCGCTTGTACAAGCTCTCATCTTTTCATTAGAAGAGATGACGGGGCTAGTTGACAGATTGTCAGTATAAGTGGAAGTGAAATTAAAATTGTCCATAGTGTTATTGGTTCTATTTAGAGCACAACTATTTTCAGAAAGGGCCTAAATAATCAATTCCTTAACAATAATTCCAATCTGAAACCTAATTAATTCATTTGAGGGAGTAACATTAAAGACGTCAGATTCATGGATTGACCCGGTAAAATTTTTTGTAATATTTCAATAATTAGTTAAACTCTACATAAAACCAGCTACATTCTGGACGAGTTTAGTTTCGTCACATAATCCGCTTGTATAAGCTCTCATCTTTTCATTAGAAAAGATGACGGGGCTAGTTGACAAATTGTCAGTATAAGTGGAAATGAAATTAAAATTGTCCATAGTGTTATTGATTCTATTTAGAGCACAATTATTTTCAAAACGGCCTAAATAATTAATTCCTTAACAATAATTCCAATCTGAAACCTAATTAATTTATTTGAGGGAGTAACATTAAAGACGTCAGATTCATGGATTGACCCGGTAAAATTTTTTGTAACATTTCAATAATTAGTTAAACTTTACATAAAACCAACTACATTCTGGACGAGTTTAGTTTCGTCACATAATCCGCTTGTTCAAGCTCTCATCTTTTCATTAGAAGAGATAACTGTGCTAGTTGACCAATTGTTAGTATATGTGGAAGTGAAATTAAAATTGTCCATAGTGTTATTGCTACAATTTAGAGCACAATTATTTTCAAAAAATGGTCTAAATAATTAATTCCTTTGGCGATAATTAATACCTGATTCACATTCAATTTACTAAAATTTGTGATATTAAAAACGTCAAATTCATCTATTGACAGTATAAAAAAATTCGTAAAGTTTTAAAAATTAATAATATGCTAATGTTATGTTAATTAATTATTATATACATACTAATAATTATTATGTACTATACATTTATAATATTATGCATTTAAAATTGTAATTATATACTGTTTAAACGAAAAAAGCATTTTTATATTTATTTTTAAAGTGTATGATGTATGTAAATGAACAATTTGTTTTTAAATAAAAAATTTGCAATTATAATGTTTTTCCTATTTGAATTATTTGTTTTAAAATAAATCTTATTTTATATCAATTAATTTATATTTTCTATAACATTTAGCTTATGACAATTATTGTATATTTGATAGGAAATTTAATGTTTATAATGTCAGAATACATTAATTGTTATAATTATTACATCTTCACTTTACTCAATTTTCTTTTACCATTTTTTACGTATTTCAACACAAATAGAAAAACTGTAGGTTGAGAATCGTTCTCGACAAATTAACTTTACCAAGTTCTGTAAATATTCGATGGCTACTCCATGCTGTTAAAAATTATTCATCTCATGGATGTCATCTAAGGCTTTCATCAATAAGAAACACTTAAGTTTGAACTGACTTAGGTCACTTTATTAATATTTGTTGATTTTAAAACATTTACGCTGAACGCATTAACAAATTCCATTACACGAAGTATTAGTTATCTCAACGACGTCTTGAAGTCTAAAAAATTCTTACTGACGTTCTGCTGTCTCTCGATAATCTGCAATAATTGATTTTTTCTGCATCAATTTGTTAATGATCAAAAGTCCCTTGATCGCTCTTACTCTTTGAATCATTTTCTTCCTTTTCTCCATCCCTCTCGCGTTGCGTTGTTCACAGATAAAACATTCACATTCGCAAATACTGGGAAACTAAACCTCTAAAGACATTCAATCTATTATGCTGAAATTAGGGTATATTCATATTGAACCATTCGCTCACACGAATAATACCCAAAAACTCTCTCAATTATCGAAATTGACTAAATGTTATTGGGACTATTAAAGACGAAGAAGAAGTCCATAATGAATCCATTATTTCTCTAGGGCAATAATGAGTTCATTATTGACATGCAGGACTACAAAGAGTAACTTAAATTGCAACAGTACACACCTGTTGTAGCCCTATTATATATCTGTTGCATAAAGTATGGCATGTGCCATGTATCATAGGTGCATAATATAATATTATTGTAAATTTAAAATGTGCATATCTTTATCTAAAAGTTGTAAGAAACAGTTGATTTTGATTTATATTTTAACACATGATCACCATAAAAGAACTAAAAATGAAGTGTCAACAGATTGACCATCGAATAGGATGAACTAACCATTTTCATAATTGTTAAGAAAAGAATATATAAACAAAACGTAACACATACACTATATAAGCGTCCCTGAGATATAGTAATATATAGTAATATATATAGTAATATATAGTAATAAATTAAAAATTATCGAATTTATATTTAGTAGAATTTAAAAAAAGTAAATTTTATAATGAGCCTAATTTTAATATTGAAAAATTTAACCTATACTTTATTTGTCCGAATTTTCACTTATCCAGATTTTCATTAGATAGAATTATTAAAACGGCGAATTTTCGTTTTATCGAACTTTCATATATCAGATCATACACCTAGCATAAATATTTCAGCGGGAATTTTTAAATCAACCAATCAAAAATTATTAAGAAAATTGTGATTGGTTAATTTTCATATCAGTGAAATAGAAAATCTCTGTCTTAAAAATTTAGCAAACTAGAATTTCTATTAACGGCATGAGGGATGGGGGGAGGACTTGCCTCAATATTCAGAGTCTTCAAACAAACATAACCTCTAAATTCAGGTCATTTTTGGCAGGAAATCCACCTCCCTCCCTTCAACGAAGGGGGAGAATTGCAGCTATATTTAGAACCTTGAAACAAACATAACCTCTAAATTTAGGTCATTTTTGGCGGGGTGGATATTCACAGTCTTGAAACGATTATAATATCTAAATGCATGTAATTTTTGGCGGGGGTAGAGGGAGGAGGAGGACTTGCGGCTACATTTAGAGTCTTGAAACAGTGGTGGCGATATCTTTTTGTAATATAGGTAGATATATATGAGGTAAAATTCCTGTAGCGAACTAAGTGAAAAAAAAGTTGATCCAATCGGGCTGTAACTTGCACATAGTTTACCCCTAGGGGTAAATAATTTTACCACGAAGTATTGTTAGGTTTTTTTAAAAACTATCGGAGAGAGAGGGGGTTGAATTTTTTTCAAAAATTTAAACAGTAAATTTTTGAAGACTTGTAAAACTTGTAAACAGAAAGAAGAAAAAAAAATTTCCCTATATGTTTTCAAAAAGTTTTTTCCTGCTCTTTCGAATGGTGCAAAAAAAATTCAAATTTTGACCCTTTTTTGAATATTAAACCTTTCTTCAATTTCTTTTTAAGTTCGGTCCTTTTTATTGCTTCCTCGTGGAGGAAGCTTTGTAGTCCTTTCGTTTATAAAACTTTTCAAAGTGGCGGAAACAAATTTTTTTCTTTATAGAAACATGTTATATGAGATCCTGATCAATTGTCCGGATGTATGTATGTGTGTGTGTGTGTGGATCCCTTTTTTGTTTAGAAGATAAATTTAACAGCTTTTAATGGATTTAGATAAAATTTGGTAGGCTCATTTATCATATTAATATCTCAAATCTGACCAAAGGATTTTGAAAAATACCCCCAAAAAAAATTTTATCGTCTTTTTTCCAAAAATTTTTTTTTTAATCGAAAAAATTTTTAAATAGAAAAATTTAAGGTTATATATAATAAAATCGTATTTCTTACGTCAAGACGAATCGATCGATATATATAAAGTATACATTTGAGGTAAATTTAAAGAATTAATGAAAGTTGAAAAATCAAAAATTCATATTTTGGCTATAAAATTTTGTGATTTTTTAAATTGAAGTTTATATATACATTATCTAAGTACCAATTCACTGACTTTCGTTTCAGGACTGTTGCGGAAATAAAGTATTACTATGTAAAGTTATATTAATTTAAAATAATCAACATTGAAAATTTTGTCCTTAAAAAATTTCACATCCTTTTGAAACTTGAAACTTATTTGTCAAAGCTCCTAAAAATTTTAATGTTACTATAATATTTTTGTTTGCCATTAAAATTTGAAAAAAGTAATATTTTCAATTAAAAATATTAAGTTCAAAAAGTTTTTATTAAAAAAGCTTAATTTTAATCATTCAAGAATTTTACATCATCTTCTCTTTCTCGATCAAAACACCTACAACAAATTTTAATAATAAATATATCAATACTCAAATGTTTGTAAAAACTTATTTTTGAAGATATTTCGCAAAAAAGAATATAAAGCTTCACAAAACTGTGAAATTTAGTTTATGAAAAAAATTAAAATTCGATTATCTTTAAGTAATATAATGACATGTTTAATGAACTCTGAAAATTACCAAGTTTCAAATATTTTAAAACTAAATTTTTTAAAATACAAAGTCGCAACAGTCCTCAAACGATGGTCACTATATTCTTCGAAAATGTTTAAATGCTAAAATACATATGTGTTTATAATATATGTTCAATAAAACAAATTATTATAAAATTCATTACGTTTTTTTTCTACAATCCTTAATAAAGATAAAAATAAAACGATTTAAAAAATGTTTGATGAAGTAGTGTTTTTCGTGTGCTTTCAAATACTTTTACATTAAAATTATAAGGTAAAACTTACGATTTAGAAGCTTTCGAATTTTGATTATAAAAACATTAAAAAATGTTTGGTTCCAAAACTTATCTTATGGAACTATTTCTTATTTTACAAGAGTTTTTACTCTGAGTAAATCTCAGCTTAAGAAAAAGGATTAAATATGTGAGAAACTTTTCTTTTTTAGGTGGTTTTCAATGATTTCATTATATTAACACATTATTACGCATCTGAGTTTAAAACTAGAAGGCACAAGCTTTTATGTCAATAATATTAATTTATTCTATCATATATTACATTTACTTTTAAACCAGTCTCTCTCAAAATAATTCCAACTAAAAAGAGTGTCTATCTTTAAGATAGACACA
This sequence comes from Leptopilina boulardi, assembly GCF_019393585.1. Lineage (NCBI taxonomy): Eukaryota > Metazoa > Arthropoda > Insecta > Hymenoptera > Figitidae > Leptopilina > Leptopilina boulardi. The sequence goes on from NW_026137734.1 coordinate 40,467, forward strand.
ATTTAAGTAGTTATTTATTTGACATAATTTTTTGAAGTTTGACAAAATCCCATTTTCTAAATAACTAATTGTAGTGCAAAGAGAAAACTATAAAGATTTTGTAAATATTATTTTTTTTAAGTTTACAATACACAGTAAAAAGAAAGTCATATTTTAAGGCAGAAAAGGTATCTTATGTTAAGACGCAATATTTTTAAGGCAGCCCTTGCTGAATTTAAGCAACGGATTTACATGGAATTTGAATTTAAATACATTATGGCTAGCACTGCTGCATTAATGCAAAATAAAAGTATGTTTTTTCTATGACTAGATATCATTAAAAGAAGGTTGGAACTTAGGGGGAAAGAAACGCACAAAGATCGCATAAAATCATTCGTCAGAACTAATATGACATCCCTATTAAACGACAGTAACAAGACGGTGTTATCAAGCACAGAAAGGAGAGAACTCATTAAAATACGAGATGAAAGACGAGGTAATCAAAGAAATAATTATAAATTATTATGTAATTCAGGTTGTCTAGCGAAACACGATTTCAAAATTCCCGGCAAATTCACGGATTTCCCGAATCTTAAGTCAAATTTTTCCCTGATTCTTTTTTAATAATTAATAGCTGTTTCTTATTAAAATATTAATTATTTGGAAAGATACAATATAATTTGTTTTTAAGTTTACAAAACAATTACATACAATATACAGTTCCGGTCAGAATTGAAAGACCACCCATTTTCAGGTGTATGAAAAACATTTTAAAACATGAAATTTATGAAAACTAAAATTTTTTTTTAGTTTTTTTGGACAATGATTTTGAAAGATTTTTTTAACAGATGTTAAAAATTTGAAACAAACAAGACCTTACAGAAGTCATTTGGCCAATATTTTATTTAGATATTTTTGAGAAATCGTATTTCTCAATGTTTTACAAAAGTTTGTATAACTTCTAAAATAATGAACGCTTTTTTTATTTTTAGGTTTATTTTAAAGGTCATTTTCTATTTAATAAGAATTTCTTATAGGCATTAATGTGTAATATTTTTCTTAGAAAATACAGGTCGTCAAAGTTAGACAAAAAAAATTCAAAAAATTTGAAATAATTTTATCAACAGAAAAATTGTTTTTAAAATTCCAACATATTTATTTTATTCAATTCCCTTGAAAAATCTAAACCATATCCTGTTTTATATATTTTCTAGAATGGTTTTTAGAAGTTATACAAATTTTTATAAAAGATTAACGGTTTTTTAAAAATATCTTAATAAAATATTGGCCAAATGACTTGTGTAAGATCTTATTCTTTTCAAAATTTTATGATCTTTCAAAAAATAAAAAGAAAAAAATTTTATTTTCCATAAATTTTATGTTTTTAAATGTTTTTCATTCACCTGAAAATGGATTGTCTCTCAATTTTGACCGGTAGTGTATGTAAAAACAAATAAACATGAATAGGACAATTATCCTATAATACTATTTTTAATCATATAGAATTGCGTTAAATTCTCTGATTGAAATGTTCTGAATATTTTAACGAATTAGTAGAAATTTTTAGAAACTCCCGGCAATTTCTCGGGGGTTTTCCGGTGAAACTAAAATCCTGGCAAATTTCCAGTTTTCCCGAAATTCCCGGTCGCTAGACACCCTCTATTTATAATTATCTTTTAAAGCAAATATTTCCAGATTACTGTTAGTTTATTATATTTCATCTACTTTTTCAACTTAAATCAAAAGAATTTTTTATAATTCAGAACTCTTTTTTTAATAATATTTATTAAAATTTTACCAAAGACATTATTTTTTTGATTATAAAAATTACTTTTATGATAATTTAGTACTTAAAATTTAATTTGAAAAAGTGTTTTTTCGAATCCGTTAATTAAATCATAATTGTGCTTTAGTTTTAAATATTATCAAATTAATACATTTAGAGTACTTAAAAGGAGAGTTGAGACGGTTGCGCAGATAACACGTAAGCTTGCGGCAAGCTTGTCTGAGATAGCAAAATGTCTAATGCAAGGTAAGCTTGCAATGTAAGGTTCCTGCAATCTTGACATGAAGGATTGCTACAAGATTGCAAGGATGATTGCTGCAAGGTTTTTGTAAGCTTGTAGCAAGCTTGTTGCAAGTTTTCAAAAATATTTTTAATTTTAAAAAATAATTTTTATAACCTCTTTGAACTTAACATTTATTAATTGTGTCCTATTTGCTCCACTTGGACACTTAACATTAATGAGAAATTTTTGTAACAAAATTTGAAGAGACTGAAATCAAACCTGGGATTCGACGGACGCTGGCCAAACACCTTAACCGATAACCTAAACAACTATCAGAGAAAAACAAAATCTTGGCCTTAAGCAAAAGTGATCTTAGAGATTGAAAAATAAATGTATAATTTCTATATTTGCAGACAGTTCGTTGTTTAACGTATCGGTTAGGGTTTTTGGCTAGCATCCGTCGAATCCTGGGTTCGATTCCAGCCTCTTCAAATTTGTTTCCAAAAATTACCCTGGAATATTAAGTTTTCAAGTCGAACAAATAGGACATAGGGTAAATGAGGGTATTACGGTGGACGGTGGGTGCATGAGTTACCACGGTTTAGCTTTTTTGTCAAATTTTATCATTTATGTCCCAATTTTTTAACCTACAAAATTCAGATAGTTAGTTTCATATGGTAAGTGTTTAATAAACAAAAAATATTAGTCATTTAATTATATTTCTGGGCTTAAAAGTTTCTAAATCTCTGAGGAGCGAAATGTTTGATAAGAATTATTGACATCTGATTTCGATGAGATTAGTCTGAACCAATCACATTTGAAGGGTCATCTATCTCAACTGTTCTTACAATTACTCTAAATACAATAAATTTGAAGTATTATTGGAAAATTTTAAGATTATTTTAAATAAAAATTGCAATGTTTCAGTTTAATATTTTCAAATAGAATATTAAGCAATTCTTATTTTCTCTTACAGGACTAAACAGGAATGAGCCATAAGAGTTTAAAGACTCCATTTTAAAGTTTACTTATCATTTTTAAAAAATATTTTTGTTTTTATTTATTTGCTGAAAGAAGTTTTATACGTTTAAAATGGTCGGTTTCAGGCTTATTGTGTAACCTGAAAACTATTCATTTTCATGGCATTAAATAGTGATTAGTTAAGATTTTTCAGTGAAATCGGCTTTATTCAAAATAAGATTGAGATTTACAATTATTAGAAGAATATTAGAAGTAATAATTTTTCAATTTATTTTTAAAGAGTTTCCAATTAATTTGTATTAGTCTCTTCTTTGCAAAAATGTAAGCCTGTCAGCACGCATGCCCTGCGTTTACACACATAAGATAGTTTGAAGAAGAGAAAATTTAACTGTCTGTATAAAGCCAAAATTCATTTGATGTTAACCCTTTATATTTAAATGTCATAAAAGTATATCAGACAGACCAGTAAACCTCTGCTAATGATGTATCAGACCTAATGTTAAACGTACAGATTTTGTTAAATAAGCAAACGATCAGTATTTACAAGTACCAAAAAAATTTTGTAAGTACTTATAATTTTATATAATTATTTAATTTTAAGATTAAACATTACTTGTTTGTAACCACACGAAAGTGGCTAAAGCGTGTTGCAATTTAAAAAATAAAATGTTGTATTTTGTAATTATTATTTTTATTATTATTATTATCATTATTAATTGATTTGTTTTAAAATGTTACCAGTTTGAAGTTGATGAAAAAAAATCGAAATGTTTTTTGTTATTTACAGTAGTTAAGCAACAAAAAATTTTTTTCCATAATTCAACTTTTAGAAATTGTAAAGATACAGGTTATAAACTTTTAAAAAAGTCATTGTTTGTCTCTCTATCGTAGTTTAGTTCTATTTATTATGCACAAGTCTACTTCAAATTATTAATGCACATTTTAATAGTAAGATTATTTTTAGAAAATTAAAAATCTTTAAACTACTACTAAAGGAAGATATAGATATACATTAGATATTAGATATCCCACAAAAGTTTTTTATTTGCAGGTTGTTTATGCATACACAGAACCTGTGTAAAATAGCACACATTTCGAATAACATCATACAATGGGTTCTCATTTGCATGTTTATATAGTAACCTGCTATGCAAGAATTTATAAGATCCCGTATACGATCACACAAGGGTTCCTATTTGTAAGTTGTTTATATGTGAACCTGTACTAGAACTCATACGAGATCTCATATAGGTTCACACACGAGATTTTTTAGCCGGCAATTCACACATGAACCTATGTAGGAACACATACATTTGATATAGGATCTCACAACGGTTCCTATTTGTAGATTGTTTACATGGGAACCTGTGCAAGAGCTCATACAAGATCTCATATAGGTTCATACACGAGATTTTTTCAGCCTGCAATTCACACATGAACTTATGTAGGAACACATACATTTTTTATATAGGATCTCACAAATGTTCTCATGTTGTTTATGTGTGAACCTGTGCAGGGACTCATGCAGGATCTCCGATAGGATCACATAAGAGTTCCTATGTGTAGGGTTGTTCACATAGGATCTTATGTAGGAACTTACATGGGATCATGTGTTGTTTGCCTTCTCAAAGACATAGGATCTGTCGTCAGATCTCACACAAGTTCATCCTAGGATCTTATATACAAAAGATCATATATGGGAACTCAGGTAGGAACTCACATAAGAACTCATGAGGGTTCGTGGATGGGATCCCATATGTGTTCTCACATGGGAATTTTCAACAGGGTGAGGTGTCTTACAACTTGTATATTGCACATGCTTTATTCTAATTTCTCGTTTGTTTTAATAACCTATAAGGGTACGGTCACACTATCTCATGCCTGCACTGTGCATGCATGCAGAAACATTTGGCCGGTCACACTTCAACGAAATCTAGTGAATGTTTAGTAACTTTCTAGTTACAATCGAAATTTTTGGAAAATTACTAGAAAGTTACTAAACATTCATTAGATTTCGTTGAAGTGTGACCGGCCAAATGTTTCTGCATGCATGAGATACTGTGACCGAACCATAACTCTTGCCCGTACTTTCTTGTAAATATTTTTGTTTTTCTGCCATTTTTAAACGTTTAAAAATCTTCTTTTATAACGAAAACATATCATAACCTTCAAATCTCTGATAAAAATGGACAAAATGTAATATACTAAAGGTGCTTTTATACCTCTTAATTCCAATCAGATGAACATTTTTCTGGACCGTGAAAATGCATGTCACTGAATGTGATTGGCTCTACAAAAATTTCATTTTCACGTATTTTTTTATAGAGCCAATCACATTCACTGACTTGCATTTTCACGATCCAGAAAAAATGTTCATCTGATTGGAATTAAGAGGTATAAAAGCACCTTTAAGTTTTATACGGATTTTGACGTATGTTACGTATGAAACGTATTATACGTTGAAAACCTCAAGTTACGCGTAACATCAATACCCTGATCTTTTGTTTTCTACAGGAATTTACGTGAATCAAACCTAATCTTAAATTTACGATTTTGGAATTGATATGCTATATTCACTTCGGTAATTAATTCATAAAAATTATGAAAATGATAATAAATTCAAAAGTAGTAACCATCATCTTGGCTTCAGTATTCGTCATACAAGTAATTTAAATATTCAAAAAAATTTATAGAAATAATTTTTATTTAAATATATTATTTACATACAAATAAGTCTTCGTAATTGAAAAAACATATTCTTAAATTATATTTGAAAATAATATTGGAAATTCAACAAAACTGATGGTAACTAAGGCAGTAGAAATATAATTATCAATATTAAAAGAATAAATATTATTACTTTTAAGGCGCTTGCACAACTCCGGCTGCCTGCACAGGCAGTCTCCCACCACAAAGAAAACGTACAAGGATAAGAGAGACAGAAAATTCAAAGTTAAATCTACTGATTCTTTGATTGGCTCTGACTGACTGCCTGTGCACGCAGCCGGTTGTGTGCAAGTGTGAAAAAATTGAAAATTTTTAAACTTACTTAATGTCTTAGAAGACGTTTATACCATGTATTTTAAAAAAATTGATACACTAAGCATCAAGCAACATTCTTTCTTTCTCTTTTTCACGTATAAAATGACTTATTCCAAGGAATTCCACTTTTAAATGTTTTAGGTTAATGTTTTCTTAACATTTTTGAAATAAAATTATTAAAACTTTATAAATTTAAGAAATTTTCAACAAATATAACCTTAAAACATTTAAATTAAACGGATTTTTGGCTTTTAGACAAGAAGTCAAGTAATTTACAGTCTTCATACAGTTTTTGACTTAAATTACGTAGTTTATATCGGAAGCTTCCAGTGAGGCAACACAACCCATCTCTGATTGTCCCTACTCACCAAAATCCTCACTTGAAATTTGTCCGGAAGCTTCTACGCGCCACCTCGTGACGAGGCGAAACCAATTTATGCTCGTTTCATATTTAGCATACAGAACATCGCTGTTTCAATGTTTTTGTCGTAAAGAACACACAAGTTGGTTCTATGGCTCGGTGATTCGATAAATCTATTTATCTTTAAAAAACATAAAATGTGTTGTATTTAAATAATATATACGTATATAATAATTGCAATGAATTTTTTAATATTAAAGTAAGAATAATTAATATAAAAATATTAAAGTAAGGCTGCAGTCCCATGGCAGCGTTTTGCGTTGCGTTTTGTCACTAGACCCTGAGTGTAAACATAGCAAACATATATCTGCATCTCTTTTACACTCATGGTCTAGTGACAAAACGCAACGCAAAACGCTGCCATGGGACTGCAGCCTAAATGAATAAATATAAATTTATATACAGGGTGTTCAAAAAGTTACAAGTTTACATAATTTTTGAAAACACCCTATATATAAATATAAACATAACCTTATATAAAAACGAATCTATATATTATATAAAAATACAAGAATCCAACTCACTTTAAAATAACGATATTCTCTCTCTATTTAAAATTAAAAAATTTAATCAAATTATTCAACGTAAAAAATATTTCATCTTATAATGATTTTCTAATGAGGAATATCGAAAACCTCCGAGCCATCGAACCAACTTGTGTGTTCTTTACGACAACGAACATTGAAACAGCGATGTTCTGTTTGCTAAATATGAAACGAGCATAAGTTGGTTTCGCCTCGTTGCGAGGTAGCGTGTAGAAGCATCCGTAAATTTGTGATAATTCTTGTTAACAACAGCACCCTGTTCTACTGAAAATTTAGTGACTTTATTATTGAAATTAAAAATTACAATACAGTTACTAAATTTTCACTAGAGCAGGGTGTGGTAGATGACGAGAATTATGACACATGACGACTAGGAATTTTGGCGAGTGGACACCTTTTGACACTGAATTATTGTTAAGTTGACAATAATTTTTTTTGCGTTAAACAATAAGTGCAACAAAGGATTAATAGTTATCAATAGTTATGGCATGTATAGTCGTGGTCATCAATACCATCCTCTTTCTGTCCTTATCTTACATTCGTGTTGCCATGAAAACAGATGCTTAAAAAAAAAATGTGTGGGCATTTAATGCAAAGAGCTTAAACACCGCCTGTCACTTCCACCATTGGTATCTGAAAACATGATGTCATAGGCCGTTTCCGAATTTGGATTTTTAGCGCATTTCTGATAAAGCGTAGACTCTGGAAGTATGCACTGTCTTTTTTTCGTACGGAAAAACGAAAGAAAGAGATAGTGGGATGTTTTCATCTCTTTCGTTCTCATGCTTTCCCCTTTTACGTCGGTGTTTCACGCTGTCATGGTACGCCGCCTTTTTTGACAATGCATCTAATTGTAATTTGAAGGAATTGTAAACATCAATTTTCATTATTTTCCTATCATGAAAGTAATGCATAAAGAAGCTGATTAAATGCTGTCTCTATAGAAAACCCTGTAGATAAGTGGTACAAAATGGTCGGTTTAAGGCCTTTCTCCAATAGGATCCTAAGGTGGTGTTTAAATACCGTTTTCACCTTGTGGGTATAACCTTTGCAGTTTGTTAGTTACGAGAAACGGGGAGATATCTTGACTGGGTTTTTCGTTTCGGCTTACACTCAGTGGATTTCTGCCCACACTAATACATACGCATATCATAAGCACAAATCCCTCCCATAACAACATGCATATCTATTAGTATGCGCAGAATCTACTGAGTGTAAGCCGTACGAAAAGCCCAGTCATGATTTGTCTCCACTTCTCTTACCACCTCTTTTCATAGGACTTATGGCTGAGTTATACCTCCTATTTCTAGTCTTTTTGGAGATTGTACAACAAAATACAGCTTCTGCGCAGACGCAGAATATATCTACTATTTTTAACCTCTCTGAAGATTAAATTTAATCCACACCGGCGTCTTAAAGGCGCCGTCCTATGACTGCGTGTAACGCCGGCGTAAAAGCGGTAAGCATGAGAACAAAAGAGATAGTGAGATATGTTCATCTCTTTCGTTCTTATGCTTCCCGCTTTTACGCCGGCGTTTCATGCTGTCATGGGACGACGCCTTTATGGAGCATTTAAAAATTTGGTAAACAAAATTTTTTATTTTGTTTATTTTCTAAAATACACAAACCTGATTAGTTGTTCACAATCTGATTGATAGTAAATAACTAATCAGATTTTTGTCCATCTCAGAAAAACAAGGAGCTTCTACAACAACTTGCATCGGTACTTGTATCTGCACTTGCGTTGCATTTGATCTTATATGTGAGCGCGCACATCAATTTCCAGATATCGAATATAAAAATAATTAATAAATTACTAATTAATTAAATAACCATTGTTCCCAGTCGCCAAAGTTTACACTCACCATTTGTCATAATTCTCCTCAACTACCGCACCCTGATATAGTGAAAATTTAGTAACTTTATGGAAACTTTTAATATCAACAATAAAATCACTAAATTTTCACTAAAGCAGGGTGCGGTAGTTGACGAGCATTAGGATAAATGGAAACCAACCACTAATTCTTCGGGTAATAATTTAATGACGTTATAAACTTTTAATTTATTTATAATTGTATATTACCATGAGGGCTGCGCACCCTTTCGCGCCAACGCATTATGTATTGTTACATCCCGATATAATTTTGCGATTTGATTACTTGGATGAATGCCCCTAATGGCATGTTTCCATATCATCACATATATAAGTACTATTTAAAGAACATTCTACATTATTAAAATTATAATAGAAAATAAGTGCGTTTGCTTATTATTTTGTTAATTAAACGATATAAAAGTCTAATATTTTATATAATAATCAATTGTAGTTATATATTATAAAGATACAGCAATAAAAATTAGAAAACAATTGATTATTATATTGAACGAGAACTAACTTACATGGATAATTAAACAGTAGTCGGTATATTATCTACGCGTATGATAAATAACCGGTTACTGCAATTAGTTAAAACTATGGTCGGTAATATAAAAAGTTCAAATTCAAAAACAATAGGGTAAATGATTGTACACCAATAAACAATGTGTACGTATGTGTATGTATATGTATATATATGTATATATATGTATATATATGTGTGTATATGTGTATGCGTATGTGTATATGTGTGTATGTATATCAGGCCTGATAGATATATAATCAATTATATGCATAAATGTAGATTAGTTTATATCGCAAAGGGGTTGTAATTTTTATTAAACAATGACGATCGTAATGGGATCAATGATTATTAAAAAGAATCATCATTGGTCTTGCTCTACGATCGAGAACACATACACCAAGAGAAACATGATACTCTGTACGTGCTTTCTAGAAATCGGCAGAAGTACGTGCTTTCTAGAAATCGGCGAGAAAACGTGACTTCTAGATTTTGGCTCAAGTGCGTGCTTTTTCCTATTTCATCCCCATTCTAGGGGTTTTTAATTGCTATATAAACCTAAGGAATTACCATTGTAGATGTCATAAGTTTCGATAAAATTTCCATCGTGTGTCGTAGAGCGACCCTTCAATTATTCTATAAAAGTTATTGTATTCTTTCCGTGTTTCGGTGCAAGTTAAATTGTTTTTCACTTAGAAACAAGTTTCTTTCCTTCTGAAGGTGCAAGAAAAGCAACATTAACGCTTAGAAATATTAACAAAATTGAATTAATTGTCGTACATTAGGGGTTTAACTAATAAAGTTACATTACATTAATTTTGCGAGTTGCTTTTCCTGCACTTAAAGAAACAAGTTTCTTTTCTTATAGCTTCAAGTGTTAATAAAACAACGCGAAATAAGTGTATGAGCTTAAAAACCACTATAATAAAGCATAAAAGTCGTTTTGTTACCAAAGTGATATAACGAACTTATAGTTTCATTCAATTGAAACTCAACTGATTGAATAAACAAATTATAACGACTAAGCTGTGTACGATTGATTAACTGCGATAATTGTCAAAGTAAGTAAATACAACATTGTATTAAAACATTGTAGTAAATAAATTGTTAACCAATAAATATCATAAATGGGAGTTATCAGCCTTGTTATTGTAACGCAAAGCCCATAGTTTTGTTAAAGTGAAAACAACCCACGTAAAAATAAATGTCAAGTCTTACCAACTTGATAAATCAGCTAATTTCCGAAGAAAATTAAACAACAAATACAATTAAAAACGCGTTCAGCTCGGGACGTAACAGCTGATTTGGTGGCAGCGGTGGGATTCTCACTTTTCGTTACATAACAATAAATAAACTATCTCATAATTCTACCCTATTTCAAAAAAAAAATATATAATATAACGTATATGTATATATGTATATACATATATTTCATTTCAAAATTATAATCTTAAACTCAGTTTAAATTATATGAGGTACATTTTACATCCATTCATTGTTTACAATTATTATTGATAATTGAATTAAGTCTCTCAAAAATAGAATCGTTTTTGCGCCGCACGGCGAAAAACCTTTCTACAGTAAAATTGCATTTTGCGCCGTACGGCGGAACTGTAATATTGAGTGTCTTATATTAATTATTCGACTAGTTGTGAATGAAAATTTTAAATTCAAAAGTATTGACAAAACCTTTTACGCCGCACGGTGAATTCGGTTTTGAAAATTATTGATAACCTTTCTGTGTTAATTTACGCCGCACGACGAAAAACACCTTTGTAAAGTTTTAATTTACTCAAAAAATAATAAAAGAAAGTTTTATTATTTTATTTTCATAAATTCATTACAAAATGTTACATTTGTCTAATTACCTACCAGGTCATGCAAAACAAAACTGAAAATATTAAAAAACCAAGGAATAGAGGAGGCTTGAAAGCAAAAAGGAGATACACTGACACTATTAGCATTGAGAATAAAAACATCAAGTCATTTAAAAATCAAGAAGAGTTCTCACAATTTTTCGGAGAAATCTTAGGGAATACAAAAAAAAATCATTAACCCTAACAAATCATCAAAAAATTAATTGACACCGTTCTCATACTGTTAAAAAAAATATATAATAATAATAATCAAAGAATAATAAAGATGCCATGTGAAGTTTACATTGTGTTATATATTATTTTTACTCTTGCTTTTGTCTTTATTTATTGGGCAACTAAAGATGAACGAAGTTGCGTATAAAGAAAATTAAACATTCTTTAATTTAAATGAATAACTATTTTCTTAATACTGAACATAACAGATATAGATATCCAAGTGTCGAATTAATATCAGCTTCTTTTAAATTAAATAGAGGAAAATTTATTATTGATCATACTTTGACCATAAACTTAATCAAAGAAAAAGAATTATCATCAATTGCCTGTATTTGTACTAATGAAGTACATTTCGCTCGTCGAAATACAGTAGTATCAAGGGGCACTGTAAGAATAAATTTTCATGATTTCTCATTAAATTTTGGAGTTTTAAATGTGGAAAGCGATTCTGAAATTATAGGTATTTTGGGCGCGCCATTTTTAGACATAATATTCGACACTGATTATTTAAATAATTGGGCTCTGGATTATGAAATTTTACAATTAGAACGCGAACGTACTGCACAACAGATTTTCCAAACTTGTCTTTCCTTTATCACACCTAGGTGTTTTTCTAGGAAATAAAGTTCGGTAATGTCCGAATCTAATCCCTCAAATAATATAGTATTTAATATCGAAATATATCCAAAAATTCATATTTCCTCAAAAGACATAAAAAATTCACGAGGTTTATTCATAATTAATCCTTGTATTAACATCAATCTAATTAAAGAAGATCAAATTTCTCCAAGTTTAATTATAAACAAGGCAGAGAAATTTGCCTCAGTCCCTACATCAATTAATACGTCTGGAACGGTTGAAATAAATATTGCTGGAAAACAAGTAAAGTTTAGCACTTTTATTAATACTAGTCAGTCAGAATTGACAGGTATATTAGGATCATCCTTCCTTAATACAGACCCTAAAGAGTTTCATTTATAAATAAAAATCATTAGTGTTAAAAAAAAAAAAAAAAAAAAAAATAATTTTTATATATATTACAAAAAATAATATATATATATATATATAAGAAAGTAGTCTGAGATATTATTAATTACTTAAACTACTGACCGACATTGCTCGCGGTAGACCGCCAGTAGTTCGAGCACAGTCAAGTCAGCCCATCAACCTAAAGGCGAGAGCGAGTCTCCAACCGCGGAACGGGACCACTCTCTAGCCGCCATTACCGTAATCCGTCGCCGCCATAAGACGTAATTTCATATGAATTCATATTTTCAGTTTATTGAGAGAAGTAATTCATTATATCAAAAAATTCTTTTGAGATCATGTTTCTTTAAGGATTTTGAAAGCATATTCTTAATAGATTCATCATTACCTATTAATTTAATTAAAGAAAATAACCTAAACTCCTTTTTGGGTATTGACCAATTAATAAAATATTCAATTAGGGACAGTACTCTAAATACAATAGGAGAAGCAAAAGTTTGTGTCAATTATACTGTACTAAATTTTCAAATAATAAATTGCGAAAGTAATACAGACATTGCAGGAATTTTAGGACTTCCATTTTCTTTAGAAATCATTAACGAATTCAATTAACTTAAAGTATTTATTGGTCGTAAAAGAAAACGAAAAGGAATAAAAATGACGGATAGTGGGGAAAAAAGTATCTTTTCAGGTACCATTGATAGAACTCTTACTGATTCTATGATAACCTCAATGGCCGAGTGTTTTGCGTTACAACAGGGAATGATGAATATACCCTTTTATGATGGTAAAAACATACCCGTTAGAGATTTTATAGAAGATATTATAAATGGATCGTCTAGCATCCCCAAAGGATGTGAGGACCAATATTTAAAATCTTTTCTTTTTAGATTAAAGGGTGCTGCTAGAGATAGTACGTATGGTAAAACCTTTACATCTGTTGACCAATTAATAAATCATTTAAAACAGAGATTTGCCCCCCGCAAATCATATACTTGGTATTTACAAGAGATATCTACGGTGCGTATGACTCGAAACGAAAACGTTAGCGAGTTTTATGACAAAATATCCCTACTAATCACAGGAGCTACTGCTGCATTACAAGATAAATATGGAGCAAGGAGCGCCGAAAGTATGATGCAACCATTAGCAGATTGTGCCCTAGAACCTTTCATTAAAGGAATTCCCGACGCTATGTCAAGCACAGTAGAGGCTAGGAACCCGACTACTTTAGAAGAAGCCTACAAATTCGCATTAGATTTTGAAGGCCGACATCAGTATTATAAATCAGATTATAATGCTTATCACTATTCACGTCATTATCAACCAAGTGACAGCGGCCATAGAGAAAGAAGCCCTAGCCCAAGGGTGCGTTTTCCCTACCCTAATGAACAAATGAGATATCACACTCAACCTCCAGTTCCTACCGGAATACTAAAAAATCCGTACTCAACACAGTACGCATCTACCAGTCACCAACAACCAATCTTTAATCATCCTAACTATTATTCTCCTAATGCTTACGTGCCTTATAATTCATATCCTTATTATCCTCACTCATTACCACAAGAAGTTCAAGGGAACAAATCATATGAAGGGACTAGAACGTCACCTCGCGCTCAATCTCCACATCTTGCTGAAAAGGATAATTTAAACTTGAACTCAGCTCGACGGACAGACGCGACGACGAGTGCACAACAAAAAGAGCGTCCGACAAGTGTACGGATTCTACGATCACAAGAAAAATCTACCACACAAGAAATACAAAAGAATCCCCAGTAATTACAATGAAATCATCCAGTTTTCTAAACACATCTGCAAAACTATTAATAGATACCGGAGCGGATGTAAACCTAATTAAATTAAATGCATTACAACCAGATCTAGAGATTCTCCAGCATGAAGCTATAAATATAACAGGAATAATTCCTATAACATTAAGAACACTAGGAACAGTTCAAATAGAATTAAAAGGAAACGAAGTGACTTTTCAAGTAGTACCTTCCAACTTTCCCATAGACTCAGACGGTATATTAGGAAGAGATTATTTGCGAGAAGAAAAAGTTGAGATTTCATTTTGGCATAATACATTAGTAACTCACTCTAATCCCATAGAACCAATATTCTTCTCAGACAAAGAATCCTTTCGAGCAAGAGAAACACTAATTGAAACTAAAGCAAATAGTAATACAAATATAAAAGTAAAGGCAAGAACAAAACAAGTAATACCGATTGAAATTATAGAAACAGAGTTAAGGGGTTAAACCACTCTAGAGCGTCAAAAAAAGGCCTAACTTTAGAAATTTTTTTCAAGAAAAGTTTAAATGTACTGAAAAATATGTTTACATATCTTTATTAGGTACACTTTAAAGAGAAAAAAAATATACTTCATTAATTATTTTTTTTTAAATATCAAATTTACAGGTACGTGATAGGAACCCTTTCTGAGAGGAATCACGTCGCGGCCGGAAAGGTTTTAGCTCCAATTTTCATCCTAGAACAAAAAACAAATTTCTTTCTATTTTTACATCTTAAAAGCTAGAGAAAGACGTAGGGGATTTTTTTTCAATTGATTTTTGCAAAAATGGCGAACATTTTAAGGAAAAACCGAGTTTTTTACTTAAAAAATTGACACTAAATTGTTTATAACAAAAAAAATATGCAACGTAAAAAAAATCCGTACGTCTTTCTCTAGATAATGTTATTGAGAAGCTACAGTTTAATTTTTAAGTAAATCGGTTGAGATTTGTAAAAGTTATGTTTCCGGCCAGCACAAAAAATGTAGTTTTGAGAAAAACGAGTTTAAAGTTTTACTTACGACTTTTTGGATATACCTTCAATCTGCAATGCCTGCGCCGTATAATTGACCTTCCAAATTAAAAAGTGTTTCGACTTATAATTGATATTGTTTCTTATTCTATACACCCTTAGGCACCTTTTAAAGCAAAAAATTTTTTTTTGATTTTTTGAAAATTCTAGAGTGGTTTAACCCCTTAAAGGAAGGCTATTTACCATTGATAAAAACAATAGACGGTTTAATTATGGGTGAAGGAGTCGTGACTAATAACACAGGCCAACAAAATTTCAAGAATTTCATGGTGCCCAAAGGGTTACAGCCGATTCTTATAGAATTTTGTCCGTAGAATCCGAATCTGGCCATGAAAATGCTGGATTGGCTCTAGTTTTCGAGCAATTTAGGTTTAAATGTGTCAAAAACTGCATTTTTGGCACTTTTTGAACGACTGTAAAACAATCAAGCTTCACAATAAAACAGTCCGCATACGACGAAATGAAAGCTTAATTATTACCCTTTGAGACCCTAAAACAAAAGATTAGGTAATTTAAACTTTGAAATATTGGGAACAGTTTTTGAACTCGCGGATGCCCGAATTATGCTCAATGCTTTCACGTGCATTTCCTAATGCATAGGACTGAACTTAAATTGTTTTTTTAGTATTTTTGGGCCGGTGACTACAAATTTGAAGTCAGGTTTCAAAATTTCAAAATGGCGGATGCAATATGGCGGACACGAAAATTAAAAAATCGTTGGGTTTGTCATAAAACTTGGTACTGGGGAGTTTTTGAGGTTGCTGATTACGAATTTAAAGTCAGATTTCAAAAATTCAAAATGGCGGATCCAACATGGCGGACACAAAAATTAAAAATTGTTGGGTTTGCCATAAAACTTGGTACAGGGGAGTTTTTAGGGTCGCTGATTACAAATTTAACGTCATATTTTAAAAAATTTTACTGACGGATTCAATTTTGCGGATATAAAAATTAAAAGTTTGTATTTTGATAAAACTTGGTATTCGAAAGTTTTCAGGGTCGCTGATTACGAATATAAAGTCAGATTTTAAAAAGTTAAAATAGCGGATTCAATATGGCAGACAAAAGAAATTGAGAATCTTTCGGATTGTCATGAGACATGATTCTAGGGAGTTTCTGGTATCGCTAATTACGAATTTAAAGTTAGATTTCAAAAATTTTAAATGGCGGATTCAACATGTCGGACACGAAGATTAAAAATTGTTGGGTTTGCCATAAAACTTGGTACAGGGGAGTTTTTGGGGTCGCTAATTACAAATTTAACGTCAGATTTTTAAAATTTTAAATGGCGGACCTAATATGACGGACACAAAAATGAAAAATCTTTCTGATGGTTATGAAATTTGTTATTGAGAAATTTTTAGGGTTGCTGATTTTGAATTTAAAGTGAGATTATGAGATTTCTGTAAGTTCCGATTTTTCGGTATTATAGAGTGAGCACTGAAAAATTTGTTGAAAGTGGGAAATGTATTTTTTCAGTATGTAAAGCTTGTTTTTTTAAAAAGTTTAAGTTATTTTTGGGTCCGCCATTTTGATTTTTTGAAATTTGACCTAAAATTCATAATCAGCTACTCCGAATATTCCCCAGGACCAAATTTCATGAAAATGCGAACGACTTTTAATTTTTGTCTCCGCCATATTATATTCACCATTTAAAATTTTTGAAATCTAACTTTAAATTCGTAATTAGCGACACCAGAAACTCCCTAGAATCATGTCTCATGACAATCCGAAAGATTCTCAATTTCTTTTGTCTGCCATATTGAATCCGCTATTTTAACTTTTTAAAATCTGACTTTATATTCGTAATCAGCGACCCTGAAAACTTTCGAATACCAAGTTTTATCAAAATACAAACTTTTAATTTTTATATCCGCAAAATTGAATCCGTCAGTAAAATTTTTTAAAATATGACGTTAAATTTGTAATCAGCGACCCTAATGGATCCGCCATTTTGAAATTTTGAAACCTGACTTCAAATTTGTAGTCACCGGCCCAAAAATACTAAAAAAACAATTTAAGTTCAGTCCTATGCATTAGGAAATGCACGTGAAAGCATTGAGCATAATTCGGGCATCCGCGAGTTCAAAAACTGTTCCCAATATTTCAAAGTTTAAATTACCTAATCTTTTGTTTTAGGGTCTCAAAGGGTAATAATTAAGCTTTCATTTCGTCGTATGCGGACTGTTTTATTGTGAAGCTTGATTGTTTTACAGTCGTTCAAAAAGTGCCAAAAATGCAGTTTTTGACACATTTAAACCTAAATTGCTCGAAAACTAGAGCCAATCCAGCATTTTCATGGCCAGATTCGGATTCTACGGACAAAATCCTATAAGAATCGGCTGTAACCCTTTGGGCACCAAAATTTTGTTGGCCAGTGTAATTGTTACGAACCGAAAAAATATTAATTATAAAAATTATTATTCTTTATGTCCTGGAGGCACCAAGCTGCCGAAATTAAAAAATTCCGTTTATTTTTATGGGATCGTGTATCCTATTTTAAAAGAAACTGCCAAGTTACGTTATTCGAAAATGAATTTAAGGGATAAAACACAATAAAACAATTAAGACCCTTTTATACATTTATTTTATAAAAGAAATCTCGACTTTAAAATGTTGAAATAATACAATAAGATAAGAAGATGGAACGATACATGTTTAAAAACTTACTCTACTGCTTATTATACCATCGCAAGCTAACGAGGGCGAGGCTTCGAGCTGCTTTCCGA
Source organism: Leptopilina boulardi (assembly GCF_019393585.1). Lineage (NCBI taxonomy): Eukaryota > Metazoa > Arthropoda > Insecta > Hymenoptera > Figitidae > Leptopilina > Leptopilina boulardi. Next base: position 58,481 of record NW_026137734.1, read on the forward strand.
CGGGCGAAAAAAAATACACACACTTATCAAAGCGCGAAAATGTCATTTCGTAGCGCACAAGAATGCACTTACGGGTCCACCGAATTTAAACAGCGCAGGCACCACACGTGCGGACTGGCCGGTCAAAAAGACAAAAATTCAATAATTTGATTTTATTCAAATCATTGGATTTTTATTAAAGACGACTTCCGTTGGACTTCGTCGGCGTGAAGTATTCATTTTAACTTTACGTCCGTCCAATTTTAATCACTATCTATGTAGTGGATTGTAAAAATTGGAAATCCGACTCACGGACGGGCTTAGTCCCGGCGTCTCAAAATCGTTTTTACGCCTCTGAAAAATTTCAGAGCTGACTCGCGAATGAGAGTTGTACAGCAATTAATTGACTTCCGCGATGCTCGTTTATATGAACGTTTAGAGACTTCAGGTGGGAAAATTTTGTGGACTAAGAGTTTTTAACACGTGAATAAGGCGTGAGCTCTGGGCCTGTTACTATGCCAATAATGCTGAGTTTTCGTTTTCTGTTAACAGTTATAGCCAAATATAATAATATGCATTTAATAAAAATCAAGCATAAATTATTATTGAAAGACTTGTTTTTTTTTCTTTCATTTTTAGGGTTTCGTGGCCCATGGCCGAAAGCCTTATAGTTTCACTTTGGCGTCCGTCTGTCCGTAGTATATTTTGGGGCACCACAGCTCCCAAATCAAATTTTAGGGCACAGATCCCAAATTAAAATTTTGGGGCACCAGAGATCCCAAATTAAAATTTTGGGGGCCCACAGATCCCAAATTCAAATTTTGGGGCACCATAGCTCCCAAATTCAAATTTTGGGGCCCCACAGATCCCAAATTAAATTTTTGAGACACCAGAGATCTTAAATTCGAATTTTGGGCAAACATAGCTTCCAAATTCGAATTTTGGGGCACCACAGATCCCAAATTAAAATTTTGGGGGCCCACAGATCCAAAATTAAACTTTTGGGGCACCACAGATCCCAAATTCAAATTTTGGGGCCCACAGATCCCAAATTAAACTTTTGAGGCACCACAGATCCCAAATTCGAATTTTGGGCAAACATAGCTTCCAAATTCGAATTTTGGGGCACCACCGATCCCAAATTAAAATTTTGGGGGCCCACAGATCCCAAATTAAACTTTTGGGGCACCACAGATCCCAAATTCAAATTTTGGGGACAAACAGATTCCAAATTAAACTTTTGAGGCACCACAGATCCCAAATTCGAATTTTGGGCAAACATAGCTTCCAAATTCGAATTTTGGGGCACCACAGATCCCAAATTCAAATTTTGGGCAAATATAGCTTCCAAATTCGAATTTTGGGGCACCACAGATCCCAAATTCAAATTTTGGGGCACCATAGCTCCCAAATTCAAATTTTGGGGCCCCACAGATCCCAAATTAAATTTTTGAGACACCAGAGATCTTAAATTCGAATTTTGGGCAAACATAGCTTCCAAATTCGAATTTTGGGGCACCACAGATCCCAAATTAAAATTTTGGGGGCCCACAGATCCAAAATTAAACTTTTGGGGCACCACAGATCCCAAATTCAAATTTTGGGGCCCACAGATCCCAAATTAAACTTTTGAGGCACCACAGATCCCAAATTCGAATTTTGGGCAAACATAGCTTCCAAATTCGAATTTTGGGGCACCACTGATCCCAAATTAAAATTTTGGGGGCCCACAGATCCCAAATTAAACTTTTGGGGCACCACAAATCCCAAATTCAAATTTTGGGGACCCACAGATCCCAAATTAAACTTTTGAGGCACCACAGATCCCAAATTCGAATTTTGGGCAAACATAGCTTCCAAATTCGAATTTTGGGGCACCACAGATCCCAAATTCAAATTTTGGGCAAATATAGCTTCCAAATTCGAATTTTGGGGCACCACAGATCCCAAATTCAAATTTTGGGGCACCATAGCTCCCAAATTCAAATTTTGGGGCCCCACAGATCCCTAATCTCCATTTACTGAATGGACATTTTCCCGAATGGACATTACATGTCCCATTAGTTAACATGCCCCTATAATTGACATGTCCCAGTAGTTCATCTGTCTCAGTAATTGACATGTCCCAATAGTTGACATGCCCATATAGTTGACATGTCCATATAGTTGACATGTCCCTATAGTTGACATGTCCCAGTAGTTGACATTAAAATTTAAAGCGCCACGAAATTCTAGATGTAGGCGCAATTGCGCCTAGTTCTTTTCCTATTTTTTTTTTTGATTTATATTATGAATTTTCTTTGTTGGAAAATGTTTTGATTTTGGGTATTTTTACCCCTTTTTCATTAGCGACAATTACAACTTTGATGTTGTGTTGTCGTGGGCATGTAAGATTGTTAGGCCCAGAATACGTAATAAAAAGGGGTGAAGTAAGAAAGGATCGGAAACTGAAGAATTACGTTCATGGAAAAAGCTCATCGCGCAGATTTGTTTTAAATATCATTTCCCATAATTCGTGAGAAGTCCAATTTCTAATGTGGATTCTACGCCTATCTATACTCATTTAAGACCCGCAAGCAATAATAGTGAACCGTACATGAGTAAAACACTTATTGTCGTTATTTGTAATCATTAGCTTCCATATTTTTATCTTGAGAACGTTAGTCTAAGAGAAAAAGATTCGCTGGTACAATGTATCTCCTTTTCTCTTAGAACGGCTGCTAGGTGGAAAGAGACGCACGCTCTATAGTGAATACAAGCGAGAACACTATGCGGTTGAGAGAGAACACATCAATAATGTATCAGAGAGAGAAAGATTCCTATGTATAGCATATCTTCTTTCTCTCTCGCGCAATGCCGAAGGATGCGCGGGGAGCTGCCACTGAACGCGTTCAGCGGTGGCCCCCACCCGTCGATGCGAAGACATTATTTTAATTTCGAATACTTTAATTTTTTTTTTTTTTAATTCTCTCAATAATTTTTTTTTTTTAATTAGGTACTTCTGTATAACAATAATTATACTAGCAGAATATATTTATCTACACACAGATAGCAGCAATAATAATAATAATGCATACAATTGAGAGAGGAGAAAATGATATAAATTATAATTAAAATATATGTTGAGCATTTCCTGAAAATCATTGAAATCATAATAAAATAATTTTAGGTTGCTGGTATTATATTTTCAGGCAGAAAAAAATAATTTACTGTCGAGGCCCGAGTTCATTTTCGCGCGATAATCAGCTGCTGACGTACTCATTTTACAGCAGTTTTTGGTGCCTTTATAATTATAAATATTATAAAAATAAAATGAATGGAATTAATTAATTTTGAATTTCATTTTAGGACTAAAAATTTAAAAAAAAAAAATATGTTACGTACTTGCGTAACAATAATAATGGGATATGTCACATTTTCGCTATTAATACAACATCAGAAGATGTAGAAGTAGAAATACCACCTCAAGAATTAATTCCATTCGAATTTTACAAATTACCAGGCGAAGATGCGGACGATTATTTTTCAGAAGAAGAATATAAACCTCCTGAAGATAAAGCGACAGCAGTCATAGAAAATTTGAGGTTAGAACATTTAAATGAAGAAGAAAAAGAACACGTAATGCAAATAATTAGGGAGTACCCCGATAATTTTCACCTTCAAGGCGAGCATTTGACACCAACTCATCTAGTACAACATAAAATACTCACTTCAGATGAAATTCCTATACATACCAAACAATACAGATTTTCCCCATCTCAAAAGGATGAAATTGATAAAGTTATAGAAAGAATGAAATCCGAAGGTGCCATTGGCCCTTCTTGCTCCCCATACAATTCCCCGTTGCTTATAATTCCAAAAAAATAGATGCTACAGGAAAAAAAATGGAGGATAGTCATAGACTTTAGAGCATTAAATGACAAGACGGTAGGTGACTTTTATCCTCTACCTAATATAATATCAATAATTGATAATTTAGGCAGAGCACAATACTTTTCTGTCTTTGACTTAGCCAGTGGATTCCATCAAATAGAGTTGGACCCAAAAGATCGAGAGAAAACCGCGTTTTCAACTACTCATGGGCATTATGAATACATACGAATGCCAATGGGACTGAAAAACTCTCCAGCTACATTTTAAAGACTAATGGATCAAGTTCTAGTAGGATTACAAGGTGTAGAATTATTTGTATACTTAGATGACATTGTCGTATATGCTCAAGATTTAGAAGAACACGGAAAAAAGGTTAGAAGATTGTTTCAAAGACTAAAAGATGCCAATTTATCACTTCAACCCGAAAAATGCGAATTTTTATTTAGAGAAGTTGGATATTTAGGTCACATCATTAGTAACGAAGGTGTCAAACCTAATCCTAAAACAATAGAAGCAGTACAAAACTTTCCCACACCCAAAACCCCAAGAAATGTAAAACAATTTTTAGGTTTAGCAGGATATTACAGAAGATTTATAAAGGATTTTTCAGCAAAGGCTAAACCTTTAACCAATTTACTAAAAAAGGATATGAAATTTAACTGGGGACCAGAGGAAGATGAAAGTTTTACAAATTTAAGAGCAGCTTTATGTACTAGTCCAATTCTACAATATCCAGATTACAGCAAGCCTTTTACCGTAACAACAGATGCTTCAGATTTTGCAATAGGAGCAGTATTAAGTCAAGAGAAAGATAAATACGATTTACCTATTGCCTACCTTTCTCGTGTACTAAACACACCCGAATTAAATTATTCAACAACAGAGAAAGAATGCTTAGCAGTTTTATATGCAGTTCATCATTTCAGACCGTACATATATGGTAAGAAATTTACTCTAGTTAGTGACCACGAACCTTTAAGGTGGATAGACACAATAAAAGATCCAGGACAAAGATTAATTAGATGGCGATTGAAATTACGAGATTATGATTACGAATTTCAACATAAATCTGGTAAGTTAAACACAAATGCAGATGCATTATCCAGAAATGTCTATTCAGATGACAAAGAAATTTCAAAAGACGACACTCAACCAATTAGAATTTTAATGAATAAAAAACTTGATAAGATAAAACCAAAAGTAGATACTAATATTAGGCCTAAAAGAGGAAGACCAAGAAAAGGCACTGAAAATTTTCAATTAAAATCAATTTTAAAACCTCCAACGTCTACTGCAACATTAGATGTAAGTACAATAGGATCAAGAGTTTCAAAAAGAAGGACAGCTCAATTAAAGAACGACCTTATAGAAATAGAAGAAGTTCATGAAGCAGCCCTAGATTATATTCCAGGTAATCACGCCGATTTTTCACAACAATTAGAGCTTGTTTGGGACTACGCCAAAGGTGAATCAATGTGGAAAGAGCAAAATTCAGAAACAAATAATGAAAACAATGAAAATAATTTTGAGACTAAAGGTTCGGATGAAGAGAATAAAGAGGTGGAAGAGATAGAAAAAGAAGAACAACAAATACATGATACACCAACCACGAAACGAGATAGAAACATTAATCGAAAAAGTGTAACCTTTCACGATATAAACACTTTTGCCTATCTCAACAACCCTACAGCAGCATCCACACCATATCATGGAAAAATAGAAGAAATAGAGACAGAATCAAGTAGTGAAGAATTAGAAGATTGTAAAAGAAAAGAAAATAAAGACGATCAAAATAAAAGACTTATAATAAAAACCCCTTTATCCAGTGTTTATCCAGAAATACCATTTAGCCTTTCCACAATAAAGAAAGAAAACACAAATATCATAAGCAGTAGAGAAAATCTTACATATTATAGAGGCAATTATGTTCATTTTATATCTGCAGATTGCGAATTTAACACCTCTATTAGCAGATTACTTATTGACATAGGAGTAATAGATGTACAAGAACTAAAAAACAAAAAACCAATAAAAGGACAAATTATAATAACCCCAAGAGGAAAATACAATATTTTCAGTATAGTTATAAAACACAATCATTTTGATCCATTAATTAAAGAAGATGTATATATTGGATTAAAAAACTTAAAAACCTTTTGTTATCGAGAAAAAATAGAAGAAATAAGAATATCCAGAAAAGGAGATTTGACCGACGAACTAGCAAGAGGAGAGTTCTTACAAATCCTTAACTCAATTTATGAAAATAGTAATATAAAACTAACAATATGTTACGGACAAATATCAGTACCTAAGGAAGAAGTCAGAATGGACATCATTCAAGAATTTCACAGAAGTAAGATAGCAGGACACAAAGGAGTAACTAAAACATACAGAAGAATAAGAGAAAAATTTTCATGGCCAGGAATGAAGAATCAAGTAACCGAATTTATTAGAAAATGTCCCACTTGTCAAGAGCAAAAACTAGTTCGAATTAAAACCCGTGAACCAATGCTTATCACAGATACTCCATTAGACGCTTTCGATAAAGTTTCACTAGATACTGTAGGAAAATTACCCACTACTCCTGACGGTAATTGTCATATCCTTACGATACAGGATCAATTAACTAAATATTGTATAGCAGTAGCTATTCCTGATATTTCAGCAACTACTATAGCTCATGCAGTTGCAAAAGAATTATTTTCTGTTTATGGAGCCCCGAAAGTAATACTAACTGACAAAGGCACTTCATTCACGGGAAAATTAATGGCTAAATTATCAAAAATATTTGAAGTTCAACAAGTAACTACCTCTGGATATCGACCGCAAACGAATGGATCATTGGAGCGAAGTCATGCTGTATTAGTAGAATATATCAAGCAATATGCTGCCGATTATGATGACTGGGATAAATTATTACCTTTCGCCATGTTTGCATACAATACTTCAGTTCATGAAGCAACTAATTTCACTCCCTACGAGCTTGTCTTTGGAAAGATAGCCCGTACTCCTAGTTCCTTTCCTTCGGAAGAAAAATTAGAAACATATGGTTCTTATTTGACTGAACTAATAACTAGATTAAAGGAAATTCGAATCATCGCAGCAAATAATTTACTAGCAGCAAAATGGAAATCAAAAGAAAGATACGACCGAAAGGTTAAATTGTTTAAAGGAAAGATAGGTGATAAAGCTTATGTAATTCGGGAAGGTATCAAAAAGAAATTTGACCCACACTATCACGGTCCATACAAAATCGTAGATATCTTAGACAAAAATAATGTAATTTTAACAAATGAAGAAGGTCAAAGGTTCCAGAAACACGTTGATAAATTAAAACTTTCGTATGAATAAAAATAATAATACTATTTTATATTTTATAGATGGCTCAACTGGTACTCCAAACACCACCCCTTCAAGGAGAAGTGATTGAGGAAAACAAATTTCCTAAAGGAAATATTAGCAGAATCGAATTCCCAAAAAAGGAGTTAGAGGAAATAGCTATTGAATACGATTTCACTAAACCCATATACGTAATAGAAAAAGTAACAGGACCCCCAAATTGTAGGAGATATACTGTCAAATGTACTTTAAAAGACCTTAATAATGGTAATACGTTTGTAACTTTAGCGGAAAATGAAAGGAAAATAAAAGATGCTAAACATACAGCTGCATATAAAATTCTAAAACAATTAGATGATACTTATTACTTTTGCGAAGAAGAATCTAAATCTTATCTGAATGTAAAAACTTATGTAATGTGCTTAGAACAACCAACGATTTTAAAATTAAAACTCTATAAATGGACTAACAGTTGCGAGAGCTGTTATGAAAGAGGGCATATAAAATCAAACTGTAATAGGCCTATCCGAAATAAACGACTAATACCAAAGACATGTACAGAAACTGACAATAGCGATGAATTCTGGGAAATCCCAGGAAAACCAATTGACGAACCCAACAACAGATACAATGACGATGATAGATGGGATTAAAAAAAAAATGTATAAATAAATAAAATGAATAGATATATATATATAGATCAAACGAATGGCAAAATTATACTTAAAATTGTTTTAATAATACAAAAATTTAAACTAACTATTAAAATAAATATTTTAATAATTAATAATAAACACAATATAATTATAAGAAATTGTTATCACAATCTATAAGTAATCAATCAATAAATACATTATCAGAAGTTGTAAAAAAAAAAAAAAAAAAGAAGGACGAAAGAAAAGAAGGAAGGGGATTTGGAGGTTGCCTTCTTCTTTCCTCCTTATTATTATTAATAAAAAAAAAAAAAAAAAAAAAAAAAAAAAAAAAAAAAAAAAAAAAATTAAGGTGTTTACACACCAAAAGAGCAAAACTTATAAAAAATTAATTTTTCAGATGGAAATTCCATTTTTGGGGATATTTTCTGACGCAACCAACTACATTTCATTGGCCTTTAAAATAGTACTTGTCTTAATCGCTCTCATAGTTATTAAAAATTTATACATATTGTATAGAGTCATAGCTATGCGAAAAAGACGTACAAATACAACAACAACGGTTTAGATTCAATCAAACTCCACCTGCAAATTTTCATTGAGGGCAATGAAAATATAAGGAGGGAGGACAAGACTTAATTTTCAAAAAGTTTAAACAATCCGCCAAGGAAATAGTGCCATCCATGATTATTTTGTTCCACTTCTTAAATATCAAAATAAACGTCATACACACTTGAAACCATTGTGCAACAACCCTAACATTATGTTAAAATAAATGTTATACACACGTGAAGCCATTGTGCGACAACCCTAACATTATGTTAAAATAAATGTCATACACACTTGAAGCCATTGTGCGACAACTCTAACATCATGTCAAAAAACAAAAATTATTATTTTATATATTAGATTCAATTGTGCGTAAGCCTTAAAACATACAGCATATGTATCGCACGATAACAATACAATATACAAAGCAAACCAACCTTAAAGACAAAAGTTATGCACATGCGTAAAATTGTAAATAATGCTAGTTTATGTAGCTTTAACCAAATATCGACTTTTATTATCGACCATGCGAGTTTAGAATTATGGAAACCATGAGTGTTTTCGATATACATCCTCAAAGCTAGCTCTGAGGACGAAGGGGTTCTCAACCTACTTTTGATACTTGCTTTTGCCAAAGTAACACTGATTGGTTAAAACTGAATAAGTAAGCCTTACGTATGAAGCTCATTTTAACTTTCAGTGATATTAAGAAAAAAAAATTATCTTTCACAGATTTTTATGGGGAATTCATGAATAATGTTGTGTTTACACTGTTCTGGTGCCACTTAACGAATTTCGATTTAGCACGGCGCCATTTTTTTGAGTAAGCGGGAACAAAACAGCGGGAAAAAATAAATTTAAAAATTCTAGCCTTCAAAGCATCCAGATATGTAGGATTTCCTATGAGCATCCTGCAGATATCCAGATATTCGGATATCCATAAATGTTATAGCTATATCATTGGATATCCTATTTTCCGGAAAACCTTGGATGTCTCTCTAAGATATTCGGATGAAGTGAAAATAAATAATTGCAAAATATATTATTTCCTAAGCAACAAAATTTAATAATTTTTTAGATAATAATAATAATAAAAATAATAATGATAGTAATATCAACAATTAGTCTTTCATATTAATAATAAATTAATAATAATAATAAATTATTAATAATAATAGTAATAATATATTAATATTTGATTAAACGTTCATTACTATTAACAAATAATAATTCGAAAACTAAAAAAATGAATTACAGAAAGAAATACTAAATAAATAAAGTGTTTAAAAAATTGTTTTAATAATTATTAGGTACTATTTATTAATATTCAGATTATTAATAATGACAATTGCTCACAAATTGGTTTAAATTAAATGCTTCAAATATTGGAATTACTGGTTTAAATATATTGCTCAATTTAAATAAAAATTATTTGATTCTAGTAAATGTTTATTTGATAATAACCAACTTTGGGTTTATTTATTGCATTAAATGATTTTTTTCAGAGTTGAACCCATATTAATTTCAATAAATTACACAAGTTTTTAACAGTCACTGGTGGTTGTTCATATGAATTTAATTTTGAATTGACTAATCTTGGCGAATTTTTTGCGTCAGCAATTAGTAAAAAATAATTAATTATTAATAGAAAATAGCTAATTATGAATGGAAAATAACTAATTGTTGGTAAATAAATAACTAAGAAAATAGTTAAATTTGATTAATTATTAGTGGAAATTGACTAAACGAGTAGTAAATTTCAACTAATTATTAATAAATAATTGACTATAAGAAAATTGTCAGACTGTACTGATTGCTTGATAATAAGAATTATTAAAATTCCTATTCCTTGGCAGTACTAACAAGCTGAAAAAGAAAAACCTTGTATCGAACATATTCCAGTAATGGCTGATTACTAGTTAGTATAATTGTGCCCGTACTGGCTTGGGTAATGAAAGCTGTACAGAATCAGTATTAAATTCCAGTACTTAGCCAGTACTGAAATACATTACTCTACCAGTACTATAAAACCAGTACAGAAAAGCGTTATCATCCCAGTCATATGCCAGTATTGATCCAGTATCGGTGGCCAGTATTGCGACAGTAATTGCCAGTACTGACACATTACTGCGCCTGTTGTAAATTTTTGCTTGGGCGTATTTATTCTAATTTTTCTAAAAATGAAAAAAACTCCTGACATTAATTGAAATACGACCCGGAAAAATACAATTTAAAAAAAAAAAAATTCCAATAGATTTTTCAATTACTTTTCACTGTGATAAGAGGGACTATCCAAATGAAAATAAACAAGACCACTGCTTAGAATAATTATTGACTAAAACGTACAAAATTCACGAAAATATTTCAAAATTAGCAAGGAAAAATCCGATTTCTCGAAAATAAATTCTCATACAAGGTTTCTAATCATTTTTTTACAAAATTTTAAAAAAATGAACACTTTTTGGATTCACTCGATTCACTCAATTTTGAAAATAAAAGTTTTTCAACATCAATATTAATTAATTATGGCTATTTTCTATCAATTAGAGCATAAATAATTAAAAAAAAATATTAAAACAATTTTTTATATCTTCTATTATATTAAAATGTTTGTTTTGTCGTCTTCGTGACGTCACTGGGCCAAGAATTTTCGTTTTTCACATTCTTTTTCAACAATTTTTGTTCAGATATGATTCAAAATTAGAATTTAAACATAAATTAAACATATGAATTAGAAAAAAATCTGAATTTTTTTTTTTTGCAACTTTTTGCAAAAAATATTTTTCTGCAAATTTTGCAACTTTTTGTTATTTTTCAGTAATTCACATGTAAAATGCATCCCAATTTCAAATCACATCAAAAAATATTTATTTTTTTTAAAGTTATCGTTATTTCAAAATTTTTCACAAATCTTCTATTATATTAAAATGTTTGTTTTGTCGTCTTCGTGACGTCACTGGGCCAAGAATTTTCGTTTTTCACATTCTTTTTCAACAATTTTTGTTCAGATATGATTCAAAATTAGAATTTAAACATAAATTAAACATATGAATTAGAAAAAAATCTGAATTTTTTTTTTTTGCAACTTTTTGCAAAAAATATTTTTTTGCAAATTTTGCAACTTTTTGTTATTTTTCAGTAATTCACATGTAAAATGCATCCCAATTTCAAATCTCATCAAAAAATATTTATTTTTTTTAAAGTTATCGTTATTTCAAAATTTTTCACAAATCTTCTATTATATTAAAATGTTTGTTTTGTCGTCTTCGTGACGTCACTGGGCCAAGAATTTTCGTTTTTCACATTCTTTTTCAACAATTTTTGTTCAGATATGATTCAAAATTAGAATTTAAACATAAATTAAACATATGAATTAGAAAAAAATCTGAATTTTTTTTTTTTGCAACTTTTTGCAAAAAATATTTTTTTGCAAATTTTGCAACTTTTTGTTATTTTTCAGTAATTCACATGTAAAATGCATCCCAATTTCAAATCTCATCAAAAAATATTTATTTTTTTTAAAGTTATCGTTATTTCAAAATTTTTCACAAATCTTCTATTATATTAAAATGTTTGTTTTGTCGTCTTCGTGACGTCACTGGGCCAAGAATTTTCGTTTTTCACATTCTTTTTCAACAATTTTTGTTCAGATACGATTCAAAATTAGAATTTAAACATAAATTAAACATATGAATTAGAAAAAAATCTGAATTTTTTTTTTTTGCAACTTTTTGCAAAAAATATTTTTTTGCAAATTTTGCAACTTTTTGTTATTTTTCAGTAATTCACATGTAAAATGCATCCCAATTTCAAATCACATCAAAAAATATTTATTTTTTTTAAAGTTATCGTTATTTCAAAATTTTTCACAAATCTTCTATTATATTAAAATGTTTGTTTTGTCGTCTTCGTGACGTCACTGGGCCAAGAATTTTCGTTTTTCACATTCTTTTTCAACAATTTTTGTTCAGATATGATTCAAAATTAGAATTTAAACATAAATTAAACATATGAATTAGAAAAAAATCTGAATTTTTTTTTTTTGCAACTTTTTGCAAAAAATATTTTTTTGCAAATTTTGCAACTTTTTGTTATTTTTCAGTAATTCACATGTAAAATGCATCCCAATTTCAAATCTCATCAAAAAATATTTATTTTTTTTAAAGTTATCGTTATTTCAAAATTTTTCACAAATCTTCTATTATATTAAAATGTTTGTTTTGTCGTCTTCGTGACGTCACTGGGCCAAGAATTTTCGTTTTTCACATTCTTTTTCAACAATTTTTGTTCAGATACGATTCAAAATTAGAATTTAAACATAAATTAAACATATGAATTAGAAAAAAATCTGAATTTTTTTTTTTTGCAACTTTTTGCAAAAAATATTTTTTTGCAAATTTTGCAACTTTTTGTTATTTTTCAGTAATTCACATGTAAAATGCATCCCAATTTCAAATCTCATCAAAAAATATTTATTTTTTTTAAAGTTATCGTTATTTCAAAATTTTTCACAAATCTTCTATTATATTAAAATGTTGGTTTTGTCGTCTTCGTGACGTCACTGGGCCAAGAACTTTCGTTTTTCACATTCTTTTTCAACAATTTTTGTTCAGATATGATTCAAAATTAGAATTTAAACATAAATTAAACATATGAATTAGAAAAAAATCTGAATTTTTTTTTTTTGCAACTTTTTGCAAAAAATATTTTTTTGCAAATTTTGCAACTTTTTGTTATTTTTCAGTAATTCACATGTAAAATGCATCCCAATTTCAAATCTCATCAAAAAATATTTATTTTTTTTAAAGTTATCGTTAATTAAATTTATATTTTTGATATCTAATAATTTCGATTTTGCGATATTCGAGGTACTTGATATCCCATGCGAATTGCATTATAACTTCTTTTTAATATATTTCTTTCCTCTGTAAAAGTAGTTCATATTTTATGTCTATTTTCATTTTGAACTTTCATCGAAATTGTAATAGGAAATAAAATTTTTAAAATTTGTTATATTTCAACCGTTTTATAGTCATAAAAAAAACTAAGGTAGAACAAAACACAAATCATTATATTGATAAAAATAGATTATTTATTTATGAAAAGTATTAAAGATTTCTTAAAAATATAAAACTTAAAATTAATAATAAATTTATTATAATATTAATTTAAAAAATAGAGTAAATACATATGAATGAACTGAAATAAGTAAATAATAATGAGTACAATTTCAACCGAGCGAGCGTTAGCGAGAGAGGATATGACGCTAGTTAATATAAAGAAAATGAGTTTTCGAAGAAATCGTTCGACTAGTCTTCGAACAGGCCTTCGACTTGTTCTTCGGTTCACTCAATATTGAAAATAAAAGCTTTTAAACATCAATATTAATTAATTATGGCTATTTTCTATCAATTAGAGCATAAATAATTAAAAAAAAATATTAAAACAATTTTTTATATTAATATAAAGAAAATGAGTTTTCGAAGAAATCGTTCGACTAGTCTTCGAACAGGCCTTCGACTTGTTCTTCGATTCACTCAATTTTGAAAATAAAGGTCTTTCAACATCAATATTAATTAATTATGGCTAATTTCTATCAATTAGAGCATAAATAATTAAAAAAAAATATTAAAACAATTTTTTATATTAATATAAAGAAAATGAGTTTTCGAAGAAATCGTTCGACTAGTCTTTGAACAGGCCTTCGACTTGTTCTTCGATTCACTCAATTTTGAAAATAAAAGTTTTTCAACATCAATATTAATTAATTATGGCTAATTTCTATCAATTAGAGCATAAATAATTAAAAAAAAATATTAAAACAATTTTTTATATTAATATAAAGAAAATGAGTTTTTGAAGAAATTGTTCAACTAGTCTTCGAACAGGCCTTCGACTTGTTCTTCGGTTCACTCAATATTTAATATAAAAGCTTTTAAACATCAATATTAATTAATTATGGCTATTTTCTATCAATTGGAGCATAAATAATTAAAAGAATAATATTAAAAACATTTTTTATAATAATATAAAGAAAACGAGTTTTCGAAAAAATCGTTCGACTAGTCTTCGAACAGGCCTTCGACTTGTTCTTCGGTTCACTCAATATTGAAAATAAAAGCTTTTAAACATCAATATTAATTAATTATGGCTATTTTCTATCAATTAGAGCATAAATAATTAAAAAAAAATATTAAAACAATTTTTTATATTAATATAAAGAAAATGAGTTTTCGAAGAAATCGTTCGACTAGTCTTCGAACAGGCTTTCGACTTGTTCTTCGGTTCACTCAATATTTAATATAAAAGCTTTTAAACATCAATATTAATTAATTATGGCTATTTTCTATCAATTGGAGCATAAATAATTAAAAGAATAATATTAAAAACATTTTTTATAATAATATAAAGAAAACGAGTTTTCGAAAAAATCGTTCGACTAGTCTTCGAACAGGCCTTCGACTTGTTCTTCGGTTCACTCAATATTGAAAATAAAAGCTTTTAAACATCAATATTAATTAATTATGGCTATTTTCTATCAATTAGAGCATAAATAATTAAAAAAAAATATTAAAACAATTTTTTATATTAATATAAAGAAAATGAGTTTTCGAAGAAATCGTTCGACTAGTCTTCGAACAGGCCTTCGACTTGTTCTTCGGTTCACTCAATATTTAATATAAAAGCTTTTAAACATCAATATTAATTAATTATGGCTATTTTCTATCAATTAGAGCATAAATAATTAAAAAAAAATATTAAAACAATTTTTTATATTAATATAAAGAAAATGAGTTTTCGAAGAAATCGTTCGACTAGTCTTCGAACAGGCCTTCGACTTGTTCTTGGGTTCACTCAATATTTAATATAAAAGCTTTTAAACATCAATATTAATTAATTATGGCTATTTTCTATCAATTGGAGCATAAATAATTAAAAGAATAATATTAAAAACATTTTTTATAATAATATAAAGAAAACGAGTTTTCGAAAAAATCGTTCGACTAGTCTTCGAACAGGCCTTCGACTTGTTCTTCGGTTCACTCAATATTGAAAATAAAAGCTTTTAAACATCAATATTAATTAATTATGGCTATTTTCTATCAATTAGAGCATAAATAATTAAAAAAAAATATTAAAACAATTTTTTATATTAATATAAAGAAAATGAGTTTTCGAAGAAATCGTTCGACTAGTCTTCGAACAGGCCTTCGACTTGTTCTTCGATTCACTCAATTTTGAAAATAAAAGTTTTTCAACATCAATATTAATTAATTATGGCTAATTTCTATCAATTAGAACATAAATAATTAAAAAAAAATATTAAAACAATTTTTTATATTAATATAAAGAAAATGAGTTTTCGAAGAAATCGTTCAACTAGTCTTCGAACAGGCCTTCGACTTGTTCTTCGGTTCACTCAATATTTAATATAAAAGCTTTTAAACATGAATATTAATTAATTATGGCTATTTTCTATCAATTGGAGCATAAATAATTAAAAAAAAATATTAAAACAATTTTTTATATTAATATAAAGAAAATGAGTTTTCGAAGAAATCGTTCGACTAGTCTTCGAACAGGCCTTCGACTTGTTCTTCGGTTCACTCAATATTTAATATAAAAGCTTTTAAACATCAATATTAATTAATTATGGCTATTTTCTATCAATTAGAGCATAAATAATTAAAAAAAAAAATTAAAACAATTTTTTATATTAATATAAAGAAAATGAGTTTTCGAAGAAATCGTTCGACTAGTCTTCGAACAGGCCTTCGACTTGTTCTTGGGTTCACTCAATATTTAATATAAAAGCTTTTAAACATCAATATTAATTAATTATGGCTATTTTCTATCATTTGGAGCATAAATAATTAAAAGAATAATATTAAAAACATTTTTTATAATAATATAAAGAAAACGAGTTTTCGAAAAAATCGTTCGACTAGTCTTCGAACAGGACTTCGACTTGTTCTTCGGTTCACTCAATATTGAAAATAAAAGCTTTTAAACATCAATATTAATTAATTATGGCTATTTTCTATCAATTAGAGCATAAATAATTAAAAAAAAATATTAAAACAATTTTTTATATTAATATAAAGAAAATGAGTTTTCGAAGAAATCGTTCGACTAGTCTTCGAACAGGCCTTCGACTTGTTCTTCGGTTCACTCAATATTTAATATAAAAGCTTTTAAACATCAATATTAATAAATTATGGCTATTTTCTATCAATTGGAGCATAAATAATTAAAAGAATAATATTAAAAACATTTTTTATAATAATATAAAGAAAACGAGTTTTCGAAAAAATCGTTCGACTAGTCTTCGAACAGGCCTTCGACTTATTCTTCTGTTCACTCAATATTGAAAATAAAAGCTTTTAAACATCAATATTAATTAATTATGGCTATTTTCTATCAATTAGAGCATAAATAATTAAAAAAAAATATTAAAACAATTTTTTATATTAATATAAAGAAAATGAGTTTTCGAAGAAATCGTTCGACTAGTCTTCGAACAGGCCTTCGACTTGTTCTTCGATTCACTCAATTTTGAAAATAAAAGTTTTTCAACATCAATATTAATTAATTATGGCTAATTTCTATCAATTAGAACATAAATATTAAAAAAAATATTAAAACAATTTTTTATATTAATATAAAGAAAATGAGTTTTCAAAGAAATCGTTCGACTAGTCACTAGGGTGACTGTATATGTCTTGTTAAACAATAATTCGAGGTCCTAAAAAATTCAGAGGTCATAGGGCGACTGTATATGTTGTGTTAAACAATAATTCGAAGAGCAAAAAAATTGATACTTGATAGGGTGAACGTATATGTTTTGTTAAACAACAATTCGAAGAGCAAAAAAAGTCTGACTTCATTTGGTGACTGTATATGTCTTTCGGTGAGAATGTGTAATACTATTATTATTAATTTGTATTCGTGTTATTAAACTATCTTTCTTTTGTGGTCTAAACGTGCTGTGTTTCTGTGATACTATTAATCAGTTTAAGATTTCAAATTATGGAAGAAAATCATGTTTTAGTGAATCCAGGACTTATCATTAGTGCAATTGACATTTTATTAGACGATGATGACATTGATCATGCACATGAAATTATACTGCAAGGGGCAAGACAGGAGCATCCTAAAATACATGGTTATTTTGAGGAAGTAATTCCTCTTTATCCGTTGTCAGGTATGTGTATTTAATTATAGTTCTTAAATTAAAGATAAATTTAAAATTCTCTCATTTAACATTTATGCTCTTTTTGAAATTAATTTTATTTTCTTTATTTATTAATAACTTTTACTTTCTTAAATAAATAATCTATATGGATTATTAATTTGTATTTTGTTTTTAAATAAAAAAAATTGTTATAAAATCGTACAAAAAATATTTCAACCAATGAATAAATATTTCATTTTATAAATATATAAAAATAATTAACATATTTATTAACAAAGTACAGCGATATTTGGAAGTTTGTTTCAAATGAAAATATAATTGTATACATTTTGAAGAAAACAAATTGTCACAAATATCCCTATTGTAAACAAAATAATAGTATTATAGAAATTTTATGATCAAAATATAAACGATGTATAATCATTTTCTTTGATAAATAATTTTTTCATTATTTTCGACCTAAATTTACTTTAAATAATTGAAATTAAAATTCTAGACTACTTTAATAATTTTATCTTAAGAAAGTAAAATTTTTTCAAAATTCACACAATATATTGATTTCTAATTATAAAAAAGCATAAATTAAAAGTACAAAATCAGGGTGTCTATCAATTTAGCAGTTCTAAATTCCCGGGCTTTTGCCGGTTTTTTAAGTAATCCTCCCGGACAATTTTAAATTAAAATAATAGAGTTCAATACATTGTAATTTTTTTAACTAGATAAAAATAAATTGAAAAAACATTTGTTTTCAAAAGGCTTCTTCTTATTCTTCCGAATAGAGTAAAAAAATTTCCAAAAAATAAAATTTTTGAAAAAAAAATCGAAAATATATTTCATTTTTAAAGGAAGGATCGAAAAGAGTTTAAAAAATTATAATTTTCAAGTAATAGCAAAAATACCTTAAAAATTGAAAATTACCGAATTTAAAAAAATATTCCAGGAGTTTTCCCGAGTCGCTAGATACCCTGAAAATAATGATAAATAATAAAGAATATAAATTTAACTAATAATCTTCTTATTCTATAAAATAATTAATTTTTACAGATTTCAAATCACACTTTCGAATGACGAGAACCACGTTCGCTAGACTGGCAGAAACTTTCGCTCCACTATTATTGGGAAACAACGGTGGACCACAAGCTACAGATCCACAAAAGCAATTGTGCATTGCCTTATGGATTTTATGCAATCAAGAAGTTTATAGGTTTTTTATTTTTCAAGCTTTAAGAATAATAAGTGATGCATTATTTCCTAGTGCACACGACTTTCGGTAAATTTTTTTGACTTTCAACTTATTTGGTAAAGTTTTGCCTGGTATGAGAGTAAAAAATATAAGAAATATTAGCTTATTACAACAAATATGTAAAAAGTAGTGGACGTTGGTGAGAATAATTTTTTTTTTTAAACAGTCATTTCGTATCTCAAAAATTCATTCCAATTAGAAAAATTTCTAGTTAATGTTGGATTGGAAATAAAACATCAAATTTTCAATAAATGATAACATTAATTCTAACAGGTCTGTAGCCGATCGCTTTGGTGTATCAATAAATACGGCCTGGAGAATCACCATCAGAGTGGCCGAAGCATTGAACCAGAGGGCAAGAAATTATATCCGATGGCCTGGAGCAAATGCCGTGAGAAGATTAACTGAAGAATTCAGAAACATCGGCGGATTTCCAAATATAATTGGTGCAATAGACGGCTCTCACATCGAAATCACCGCTCCTTCAGAGAATTCAGTCAGCTATATTAATAGAAAAGGATTTCATTCATTATTAGTACAGGGGATTTGTGACATCGATATGAAATTTATCGACGTCTTTACTGGACTCTGTGGCAGTGTTCACGACTCTCGCGTTTGGGCGTTAAGCGACATAAGAACAACTGTAGAAGCAAATCCAGGAAGATTTTTTCCAGAAGATACCCATATCATAGGAGATAAGGCATATGGACTCAAGTTTTATTTAATGACGCCTTATAAAAACCGTGGAAATTTGACTCCAATTGAAGTAAACTACAACTTCATCCACTCGAGACATAGAATGGTGATTGAAAGGGCATTCGCATTATTAAAAGGACGTTTTCGTAGATTAAAACATTTATATCTACAAAATGTTGAATACGGAGCTTTAATAATACTCGCTTGCTGTGTTCTCCACAATATTTGCGTTAATTTAAATGACGAGATTAATCAAGAGATTCTTGACGAGGTAGGGGTACTTCAAATTGAAGATAATGACGACGATAATGATGATGTCAACATTCCAGTCAATAGACGAAATGTAGCTGCTGATGCTGCTGCTCACGCAAAAAGAAACTTTTAATTTTATAAAATAAAATTTTAATAACAATATTGGTTTTAAAAATAAATTGTTTGCTTAGAAAAATAAATCATACCACGCTCATATTGTTATTCTTAACAGTTAATAATTTTTATAAAGTGAAGCTGATGAATCTACAAAGTGTTAAATGAAAATGTTGTAACTTTCAGTTAATTTGAATCTAATCAATAATTTTCGTAATTCAAGAATGATTTTAAACATAAATAATTGTAAAATTAAAAAATAGAAATATGGACCTGTTATAAAAACATGATTTGTTAATAAAAAAAGAATATTTCTTATAAAAATTTCACTTTATTATTTGCAACTTTTATTTGTACCATATACATATACAATGTTTGTTAAATCTTTTTCAGATACAAACGTTTAAAAAGTTTAAACATTTTTAACTCAACAAATACTTAAATATTTTTTTAATCATTTTAGAAACGATTAACTTGTAAGATTTAACACGATCACATGTCGTAAAAAACGTAATAAGAATATTATACTTAAATTATATTATTTATGAAAATGTCTATCAAAAAATATTTAAAAAATATTAAAAATCTTCTTATCAATAGTCAACCAGCTATTAAAAATTATCGTTACTCTTCTATCTTATCTTTTTCAAGTATATTTAAGTACCTTTCCAGACAGGAGGCAATCCTCTGATGAGCTCTGGTTCTTTCTCGCATGGCATCGTACACTTCTCGCAATTCAGAATCTCTCTTCGTCTCTTTCTTCTTAGGTTTCTTCTTCGGTTTTTTCTCCTCCTCCTCCTCCTCCTCTTCATCATCTACTTTATTTTTTCTCTTTAATTTGAATCCATTTAAACTAGAAGCTGTTGAAAGTGGTTTGATTTCAGGTTTTTTGTGCATGTACTCATGAATCATGTCAAAATACTCCCAATGACTTCTGTCAGCTCCACTTTGATTTTGCAAATCAACGTGTTTCTTGTATGTCTGCATTAGACCCGAATACTTGGAAGAACATTTTTCAAAATTCACTGTTGGAAACTTTCCAGATTTATTTATCCTCTTCGCAGCCTCCTTGAAAACATTTTTCTTAAATACGTCCTTCTTCTGATCGTCATTTGTAAGTTCCCGATAACAGTTGACTAAAATTTGAGCCATTTCTTTCGACCATTGAACATCATCGTCTACAAAATAAGTAAAAAAAAGGTTACAAAATAAACAATACTTAATTTTAACGATATTAAATTGATATTTTCTAATTAGTTTAAAATGTAATGAGAGTAAAAGTGCAAAATTGAAACAAAATTCAATTCATCAATTTCTCTGAATTTTTTCTGACATTAAAAAAATGTCAAAATTATAAAATAAAAAAATAATTGTTCAACCCAATGTATGTTATTTATAATTTTATTATAACCTACTTTTAAGGGGTTATAATTTTTAATTGTATAAATTGTAATTAATAAAATATTTATGTTATAAAAGCTTTACTTTCTCAAAACTCTATTTAGTCATAGTATCAAAAAACCTAATTTTTAACGTTTATAAATGTCATATGATATAATGTTTAAAAAGAAAAATATTAATTCCATACAATTTTGATATACTAGAATGACCACTTTCTATAAATTCAAAAAAGGCAAAAGTGATTTTGATTTAAAATTTAAAACTAAAATTTTATTTTTTTTCCCTAACCCTAACACAAAGTTAAAAGATATTTCCAATTAAGAAAAAATTAAACGATTATTTCTAAAAGTCAAAATGAGAATTGAAACCTTGGAAAACTAGAATTTTTGTAGCATTTGTACAATTTTTATATTTTGCAGTACTTTTGACAAAATTATTTGGCTGTTATAAACTATAAAAAACAGAAGTTGTAAAACGAAAAAATATTGTCTGCAGGTATTGCATTTAAGAGAAAAAATACGAATTTACTTATTTATTATATTTTTTATTGTTAAACAAAATTATATTAATACGTACCTTTGTTATTTAATTTTGCACTTGTAGAAGAAGAAGAAGAAGGTTTTGCACTTATAGAACAAGAAGATTTCGCACTTGCAGAAGAGGAAGGTTTTGTAGTATCAGAAGAAAACGATTTCGTACTTGTCGAATTATTATTATTATTATTATTCTCTTTGTTGATTGAAGCAGTTTTATTCTCCAATAGCACTATATACTTTTCTGCGAGATAAATATATCGAACAATGCCTGAAATTTTATTTATAATAAATTTGACGTAACTTATTCATGCTATTTTGTTTTATTTATATAAAAATACAAACAAATATATTTAAATTCCAGTATACTCAGTTTATTAACATAACCCCAATAAATTATTTTTATATTAATAAAATTTAATGAATTGAATTGAAAAGGCCCTTTCAGAGAGTAAAATGAGCTATTGTTTATAAAAATTTGATAAAAACTACGATTCGTAGACAACTTTTAGAAAATATAGAATGTTCATTAATTATTAAAAGGTTTTAACACAAAATAATTTTTTCTACAATTGCACAACTAGTTTTTTTAATATTTGATAAATTTATTACAATTAGTTTTATTTCTTGCTAAAAATAACTTATTTTGAGGTTATATTGATAGGCTAATCAACTTTAGTCTTTAAATAATTATTTTTTATTTTTACATTCTTATCATTAGTAAAATAAATTTTTATATAAATTGAAAACATAACTAATTATACTATTTTCTTTTAAAATAAAGTAAAAATAGAAAACAATACTTACCTTTATTATCGAGAACCTGACACAGAAATGTGCCCTTCTTTTCAGGGTTTTCAATTAAACTATTGTTTAATGAGCATCTAGCAATGAATTTAAAAAGTTGACTGTTGACAGACATTGCGATGCAGCCAATTATTAAAATAATAAATAATTACAATATGCTGAATTAATTCGCACATAACTTGCCTCGTGCGTGCGTGAGCTCCAAGGAACCATCAAGAAAAAGAATTATCAGTTAGGTTAGGCAAAGTTACCTAAAACTTTTAAAGCTTGTTTCACAGCTGCAAGTAACGAAGCAAAAAAAAAAAATTGAATGAGAACCCCTTCGTCCTCAGAGCATGCTGTGAGGATGCATATCGAAAACACTCCATGTGATGTATAGTGGACATTGCATCTATGAATGTGTACAACCAAGGCCAAACAATCAAACAAAAAAAATACTTTCAAAATTCTAAAATTATTTAATAAACATTCGCTAAATCTACTCTATTTTTACATGAAATTTTAAATGTATGATTCAACAATCAAAAATAATAATAAAAAAAAATTATAGGGAATAAGCAAGCGGTTTTTGTATTCCTTTTATTACTGACCATACGAGTACACCGCGACACGCCATATTGTCGGCAATGACTGTATATGTATACACCTTGTCAAATTTTGCTACACTATCGATTTATATAACTTTATTTTATTTCAAATTGATAAAAACTTTTATTATAACAAACTTTAAAAAAAAGAAGAATTACATTAATATAGATCATATGAAGTAAAATAAAAACAATCCTTATAAACTATAATACGTGATACATCAAACATAGTAAATATGAATTTGAACAAGCATAATTATTTAATTAACAAAAAGAAATATTAATAGTAATAATATTTATTATAAACAATAATAATGTGTAATAACCTAATAGAAATAACGATATAAAATATATATGTGTGTCATTGAGGATATTATTGGAGGCATTATACATTAATCCAAATCGAGCTCCTCCTTCACTACTGGAAAAGGTGTAAGTGATACACCACAACCTGGACAATGATTCTCTCCAAAATCAAAAGGGAAAACTCGACCACATGAACAAAACAATGACCCAGATGTCCCAACACTGCAACATTTAAAATTCAAAATTTACATATATGGGGGATCTCGGGTGAAGTGATCAAAGTAAAAAAAAATTTTGTCTCAATTTCGCTCAAACTGGAGTAATTTGTACTTCTATTGGGTGGTAATTTATCGTAAAAAAATTTTTCAATTTGGACCAATATTTACTCGGGGGGAGGGGGTTGAAGTTTATGGGTAGCGTTTTCTTTAATAATTTTTTTTTCTTGAGTATCAAAAAAAAAAATTTTTATCAACATCAGTTTCGATAGCTTTTTTAATGCTCTTTCGATTGAGAACATGCATTTTTGAAAAAAAAAATTTTTGAACCAAAAAAAATTAATTTCAAAATTTTTTTTGACTTTTTCGGGGTAAAAGGTACGATTTTTTTTTTTTTTTTTTTTAAAGGAAAGCTGAGATTTTTTCCTGTAGGGACATATAGTATGGTATTTGGAGAGAAACATTAATGCTCTCTGCATTTTACAGGGTTGAAACTGTTATTGAGTAAATACCTGTATTTCATCAACGTTTAAATTTGGATAATAATAAATGAATAATAATTATATAAAGTGGAATCTTGGAAATTATAAAATCGGTTCAAAAATAAATGTAGCATACTAATAAGAGTTTACTTTATTATAGTAATCAGTCTTATCAAATAAATACTCATTTATATCAATTCATCATTCATTTGGTTATTAATTTATCCATTTA
Organism: Leptopilina boulardi; assembly: GCF_019393585.1. NCBI lineage: Eukaryota > Metazoa > Arthropoda > Insecta > Hymenoptera > Figitidae > Leptopilina > Leptopilina boulardi. The sequence continues at coordinate 82,938 of NW_026137734.1, forward strand.
TTCGAATATTTGACTGCAATGAGTCTTTATTTGACTAAGAAATAATATGAAATGAATATTTTTTTCATTAAAGTTTTCTTCATAATTCATTACTTACATTATTATTGATGGAGACGACTGCTTTTCCCCGAAAGGACAAAATGTCGAATGGACAAAACGTCGAATGGACAAAATATCGAAAAGCCAAACTGTCGAATGGACAAAATGTCGAATGGACAAAATGTCGAAAAGTCAAGACGTCGCATAGTCAAAACTTCGAAAGGTCAAAATGTCGAAAAGCCAAACTGTCGAATGGACAAAATGTCGAATGGACAAAATGTCGAAAAGTCAAGACGTCGCATAGTCAAAACTTCGAAAGGTCAAAATGTCGAAAAGCCAAACTGTCGAACGGACAAATAGCCAAAACATCGAACGGACAAAATATCGAATCGCCAAGACGTCGAACGGACAAAATGTCGAATAGCCAAAACGTCGAATAGCCAAAATGTCCAAAAGCCAAGACATCGAAAAGTCAAAACTGCGAATGGACTAAATGTCGAAAAGTCAAGACGTCAAATGGTCAAAATGTCGAATGGACAAAGTATCGAGACGTTATTTTGCTCCATTCGCAGTTTTGACTTTTCGAGGTCTTGGCTTTTCGACATTTTGGCTATTCGACGTTTTGGCTATTCGACATTTTGTCTGTTCGACGTCTTGGCGATTCGATATTTTGTCCGTTCGATGTTTTGGCTATTTGACATTTTGTCCGTTCGACGTTTTGGCTTTTCGACATTTTGTCTGTTCGACGTTTCAATCATTCGACGTCTTGGCTTTTCGACATTTTGACCTTTCGACGTTTTGACTATGCGACGTCTTGACTTTTTGACATTTTGGCTATTCGACGTTTTGGCTTTTCGACATTTTGACCTTTCGACGTTTTGACTATGCGACGCCTTGTCTTTTCGACATTTTGTCCATTCGACAGTTTGGCTTTTCGATATTTTGTCCATTCGACGTTTTGTCCATTCGACATTTTGTCCTTTCGGGGAAAAGCAGTCGTCTCCATCAATAATAATGTAAGTAATGAATTATGAAGAAAACTTTAATGAAAAAAATATTCATTTTATATTATTTCTTAGTCAAATAAAGACTCATTGCAGTCAAATATTCGAATAAATGGATAAATTAATAACCAAATGAATGATGAATTGATATAAATGAGTATTTATTTGATAAGACTGATTACTATAATAAAGTAAACTCTTATTAGTATGCTACATTTATTTTTGAACCGATTTTATAATTTCCAAGATTACACTTTATATAATTATTATTCATTTATTATTATCCAAATTTAAACGTTGATGAAATACAGGTATTTACTCAATAACAGTTTCAACCCTGTAAAATGCAGAGAGCATTAATGTTTCTCTCCAAATACCATACTACTAATGTGTCACGTGGTAGATCGCAGCGCAGCGCTAAAGTGAATAAAAAATGTTAATTTTCAAGGTTTAATCTTTCTTGTCCCATTTTTTCAACTATATGTCCCTACAGGAAAAAATCTCAGCTTTCCTTTAAAAAAAAAAAAAAAAAAAAAAATCGTACCTTTTACCCCGAAAAAGTCAAAAAAAATTTTGAAATTAATTTTTTTTGGTTCAAAAATTTTTTTTTCAAAAATGCATGTTCTCAATCGAAAGAGCATTAAAAAAGCTATCGAAACTGATGTTGATAAAAATTTTTTTTTTTGATACTCAAGAAAAAAAAATTATTAAAGAAAACGCTACCCATAAACTTCAACCCCCTCCCCCCGAGTAAATATTGGTCCAAATTGAAAAATTTTTTTACGATAAATTACCACCCAATAGAAGTACAAATTACTCCAGTTTGAGCGAAATTGAGACAAAATTTTTTTTTACTTTGATCACTTCACCCGAGATCCCCCATATGTGTGTATATATGTGTGTATATATGTATGTATATAGAAAGAAAGCAAAAGAAAAAACGCTTACCCTTGTGCAATTTGAGACGAAGACAAATCAAGTCTTGGCGTATAATTTTCCTTAAAAGTAGAGATTAAATGATTTAACTCCACAACTTCTTTAACACAATTTTCCCTCAAACGTTGCAATTGGTTATGTCGAATTTTCCTCAACTCTGCAATTGGAGTGAAAACTGCACCTTTCCGAGGGCGACCCCTTTTTCCTTTTGTTTCTTTTTCCTCCATCATTTTTGCCTCAATACCCTCACTCAGTCTAAGGTCTACCAGAATGGACAACGTTAATTTTAAAATCTTTTCCAAAAAATTATAAAGGTCCGGAAGAGGCGGATTGAATGTAGGACGATCACCTGTAAATTAAAGTAAGGAATTATATAATTCTTAAGGAAGATTATAAATTAATTACGCTAGAATTAATTACAATCATTCCTCAGCTACATGAAATCCTTCACGCAAGAAAAGAAGTTTATTGTTTAAAATATTATTTCTTAAGGAAATTGATGAAACACTTAATAACGCACCGGCACGTTTACATTCTAAGGGTTGCACTACTACAAAATCTACTTCAGTTACATTCCAATTAAAACGATTACGGCATATAGATACAATCGTATTCACCGCACTATCCATTTTTACTTTCCAAAAAGCAACATAAAACAACCCTAAACGATCTTCAACCCGGCGTAATCTACCACTTAATCCGGTAAATTTTGTAGAAAAAGCGTTCGTATTAAGCGCAATGTTGAAGGCACCCGAGTTAACCGAAGAATTATCAATTAAAGACAAATCAAAATTGTTCACAAAATAATCAAAATCTTCTGGAATTGATTCACGTTCAATTTCACTATCACTAGGACTTTCACTTGCGACTTCCATCCTTCGAACATCTCAAGCACAATACATAAAGTATACTACTCACCAACAGACTCTGAAGATGATATCAAATTGGAAAAAGTGTCATCCTCCATTGATTGTCCATAAAGGATAGTAGAAGCCGAAGACGAACACCTATTCTCCATGGTAACTTACAGAATACTGATAATTGCCACTCCTCAACCCCATCAACTTACCACGTGATATAAAAAATGATGACATCAAGAAAACCCATACACAAGCTATACAAGAATATAGAGTTTAAAAGAGATTAGAAATTAACTTACCTAAGAAAGACGGATATTATACCACATCACGTTCTTGAAACAAAGTTATACGATTTCATAAACACACGCATCTAAAAAATTCTTCGACATCATCAAAAACTTTTCACAAATATGCGGTATGTCAAAACTCAAATTCTTGAGTTCTGGAATATAACTCACTCCGAAACATTATACAGTTTATCGGGACGATAAACATTTCAAGGAGGGAGGACTGTTACATCCCGATATAATTTTGCGATTTGATTACTTGGATGAATGCCCCTAATGGCATGTTTCCATATCATCACATATATAAGTACTATTTAAAGAACATTCTACATTATTAAAATTATAATAGAAAATAAGTGCGTTTGCTTATTATTTTGTTAATTAAACGATATAAAAGTCTAATATTTTATATAATAATCAATTGTAGTTATATATTATAAAGATACAGCAATAAAAATTAGAAAACAATTGATTATTATATTGAACGAGAACTAACTTACATGGATAATTAAACAGTAGTCGGTATATTATCTACGCGTATGATAAATAACCGGTTACTGCAATTAGTTAAAACTATGGTCGGTAATATAAAAAGTTCAAATTCAAAAACAATAGGGTAAATGATTGTACACCAATAAACAATGTGTACGTATGTGTATGTATATGTATATATATGTATATATATGTATATATATGTGTGTATATGTGTATGCGTATGTGTATATGTGTGTATGTATATCAGGCCTGATAGATATATAATCAATTATATGCATAAATGTAGATTAGTTTATATCGCAAAGGGGTTGTAATTTTTATTAAACAATGACGATCGTAATGGGATCAATGATTATTAAAAAGAATCATCATTGGTCTTGCTCTACGATCGAGAACACATACACCAAGAGAAACATGATACTCTGTACGTGCTTTCTAGAAATCGGCAGAAGTACGTGCTTTCTAGAAATCGGCGAGAAAACGTGACTTCTAGATTTTGGCTCAAGTGCGTGCTTTTTCCTATTTCATCCCCATTCTAGGGGTTTTTAATTGCTATATAAACCTAAGGAATTACCATTGTAGATGTCATAAGTTTCGATAAAATTCCCATCGTGTGTCGTAGAGCGACCCTTCAATTATTCTATAAAAGTTATTGTATTCTTTCCGTGTTTCGGTGCAAGTTAAATTGTTTTTCACTTAGAAACAAGTTTCTTTCCTTCTGAAGGTGCAAGAAAAGCAACATTAACGCTTAGAAATATTAACAAAATTGAATTAATTGTCGTACATTAGGGGTTTAACTAATAAAGTTACATTACATTAATTTTGCGAGTTGCTTTTCCTGCACTTAAAGAAACAAGTTTCTTTTCTTATAGCTTCAAGTGTTAATAAAACAACGCGAAATAAGTGTATGAGCTTAAAAACCACTATAATAAAGCATAAAAGTCGTTTTGTTACCAAAGTGATATAACGAACTTATAGTTTCATTCAATTGAAACTCAACTGATTGAATAAACAAATTATAACGACTAAGCTGTGTACGATTGATTAACTGCGATAATTGTCAAAGTAAGTAAATACAACATTGTATTAAAACATTGTAGTAAATAAATTGTTAACCAATAAATATCATAAATGGGAGTTATCAGCCTTGTTATTGTAACGCAAAGCCCATAGTTTTGTTAAAGTGAAAACAACCCACGTAAAAATAAATGTCAAGTCTTACCAACTTGATAAATCAGCTAATTTCCGAAGAAAATTAAACAACAAATACAATTAAAAACGCGTTCAGCTCGGGACGTAACATGTATATTATCAAAAAATATTAAATATTATTTTAATTTTTGTATTTAATACATTTTTTTTTAATTTCAATAAATTTGTGTATATTTTAATATAAACGTAAACCTTAATATTCTAACTTGCACCCGTAAAATAAATTTTGTATATTCTGAAATTAAAGAATTAATTAATAACTTAATAGGTTTTAATATATTACCGAAGATTATTTTTAGCTAAATTCTTTAATAGGGGTACACCAGATTTAACACAAAAAAAGGTCTTTTTCATGAATGTTTTGTTAACCAACCATGAAGTTTTTTAAAAAATATTATTTATTGCCCAAAAGTACTTATTTAAAACTTTGATGATGCGTCTCGAATGGGACCCTAAGGACAAGCGTTGCGTATACGTCGCATAAAAAAGGAATTCTTCGTTTGAAAATAAGATTTTTATATGTGTAAATGATGTATACTAAATTTCAAGTATATCGGATTAATGGTTTTCGATTAAACGTGGTCATCGACTTTAAAAATATCATTTTAAGAAAAACACATTTAAAGTTTTAACTTACTTTATTGTTCAAAATTTTTTTTTTATTTTTTAATGAGACGTCAATTCCGGAACTATATAAAGAATTTTCTAATTCTCCACTTCCGAAGAGGAGGATAAAAGGGGAATCCCTTTTGTCATTGGCGCCAGGTGTGGCTAAGGTCTGGTCTGTAGCAGAGTTGCTAATAACAGTCATCTAATGGCGCACTCACACCTTTTGTGGTTGCCTGCCTGTCTGCAGGTTACCATGGCAACGCACGAGTGTGAGTGAGACAGAAAATTTGAATATTCAAATTTTTAAATTTTCTGTCGCACTCACTCTCATGCGTTGCCATGGTAACCTGCAGGCAGCCAAAATGGTGTGAGAGCGCCTTAAAGGCGCTTGCACACCTCCAAATGCCTGCACAGTCAGTCAGTCAGAGCCAATCAAAGAGTCAGTAGATTTAAATTTGAATTTTCTGTCTCTCTTACTTTTGTACGTTTTTTCCGTGGTGGGAGGCTGACTGTTCAGGCAGCCGGAGGTGTGCAAGCGCCTTAAGGCTGCTCGCACAAGATGGAACAGTATGCAGGATATGATTCAAATGAGTTAGAAAAGGACAGAAATATCGCTCTTTATTTTTCTATTTCATTTGAAACACATCCTCCACACTGCTCCGTCTTTTCTTGTGCGAGCAAGCTAAGGATGGAGTTACATGTTGTCCTTTTCACTCTCATTATTTTCGGTTTTGCATTCTGCATTTACATCAACATGTAAATCCAACCTAAGACTGCTCGCACTCCTGCATTTTGCCATGACAACTCCTGTAGGCAGGCAGGCAGCCAAAAAGGTGTGAGTGCGCCCTAACGCAACTGCCCTTGCGCTACTACTACTCTCGCAATGGTAGAAAAAGGCGCTCTTATTTAAAATGTATTATTATAAGAAAATATTTCGAAAACAATAAAAAAAAATTATAAGGAATAGATTTATTGTTTTTATATTTACTTATAATTTTTTGTAATGAAAATTAATTTTTATTAATTATTTGGAGATTAATTTTCAGTAGTAATAATTTTACTATTTGTTAAAACGGATTTTTTTCTATTAAAATCATTTTTTAAATTAAAATACGCTTATTTACTAATTAATCATCAGAGGAACATTTTTTAAATAATTAAAAAATTTTAATTTATAAATAGTAATTGCGTTGTTAAGACTTTTAAAATTATTTAAACTTAAAAATTATTTTAAAGGTCTTACCTAACACATTATTATTATTCATAAAACTTAATTTGAATCCAATAAAATAAAATGCTTAGGTTCAAATACATGTTTACTGGATAATAAACAAATAAATTATTTACTCGAATTTAAAAAAGGAAGGTATACTTAGTATATTTGAGTATTCTTTTGTTTTCTTAAAGATTTTGACAATTCGCAGTTTTAAAAAGTGCAAAATTTACTCTTCTGACTACACAGGTAAGTGATACTAATATTCTTAATATTATAAATTACACTACATTATTTGACATGTCAGTTTATTAAATTTAAAAACGTCCTTATTAAAAACAACATCTTTATTTTTAATTTTTGTAAAAATAATATTGGAGTTAATTTATTATTTTAATTTTATATTTATAGAAATAATCATGTCCACGGCACGTTTCGAAGAGACCTTTAACCAAGGCACGGATTTTTATTATGGAGAAATATGTATGTATACTGTATATAACATTATTAGAGAAAGTATGAATAATACATTTTTTCAATTTCCAATTTTGAGTGTATATATTTATATTTTTTGACGATAGGAATCTAAAAAGTACACTTTCAAAGTTATAATTAAAGGCAATTGCTAGTTTCAAAATTCCAAATTTTTAAAGAACAAGGAACCATTTTTAACAGTTTTATTTATTAATTCTAATTACAACTATAATATATCTTTACATAATTATATAAATCACTTAAAAAATTTAATATCATTATGACATTTTTATGATAAAGAAAAAATTTTATTTCAAATTGACAGTGTTTGTCTAAATATAATATATGTACCTACCTTATATATTTTAGGATATACTTTAATATTTAATAGGCTACCAATTTTTATTGCTTTGATTTTTTATGTGCATAGATGTGACCGGGTCTGGCAAACGGTGTTACCGACCAAAAAATCGAATTTCTTATTACGGTTTCTTATAGTGTAAGGTCCTAAAAATACAATGCAACTAATCCCAAATGTTAAAAAAAAATTTGCATTTGTTTAAACAAATTAAAAAAAATTTATTTCGAAAATTTTTTTTATTGAAAATATATGTAATTATAAGACAAAAGTCACTCTTGGTATTTTTGATTAAAATAAAAAATTATAAATTCAACCTAAATCCTCCAAGATGATCGCCAGGTATGCCCATCATCGGCGACCTGGTTGTCCAAGTGTTAAGGATATTTTCTCAAACCTCAAATATGAATGCTAAAACCATTAACATAAAATTCGAGCTAATTTCAGACCTCTAAGACATCAGCAAGTTCATTCAAGTTAAATTTACAAATTTCATATTTTGTCATTTGCAAAACAAATTGTTTATAACAATAACACTGATGTTCAAAAAATTATTCAACCATAAACATCGTGTTCACCAAAAAAAATACATAAGAAACACTTATCTAGATCCTTTGAAATTTAAAATGTTTCAAGAAATCTATTTTAATTGGTAGTAAAACTTGAAACTTGTTTTTATGGAAAAGTTGATTTTGGTCGATAGCGCCATTCTCTGAGAATCGGTCACATATGAGTAATTTTTGTCTTTTTTTTGAATATGAAAATTAAGAAATTAAAAAATTAAATTTTTTTAGGGAGATTAAGTAGATTAGTCTACGAAATTTTTGAAGTTGAGGAGGCGCAAATTATTGTCGGAGAAGATTGTCCAACCAGATTTATGAATCGTAAGTATAAGGGTGGACCTTATTTTCAAAATTTTCGAATTCTTGTCATTCCCGGCCAAAATTTTGTTCTAAATGGAAAAAAGGCATACGTATTTTTTATTTTGATTTTATTTAATATTTAATGGTGTCTCAAAGCCTTAGAATTTTTCCATGTATTTTAAATGGGAAAAAAACTCTTTTTCGTAAATTTGCTATAAAACATTTAAAATCAATATTTTTAGATTAGCATATTTCTGTTTCTCTTCTCAAAGGTTCCAAAAATGACATTAAAAAAATTGTTTATAAAATTTTTTCTCGATTACTAATGTGACATTATTTTTGCGAAATTGAAAGTGGTGGGTCCAAAATGGCGAACATATTTTTTTAAAATTTATCAAATTTGCTTTTAAATTTACTCGGAGGTTTTTTGGGGTCGCTGATTACGAATCTGTCATTAGTTTTATAAAATTTAAAATGACAAACATAATTTTTCTAAATAGATCTGATTTGTTTAAAAACTGTTCCTTCGAGGTTTTTAGGGTTGCTTTTTAATTAGTCTTTTTGAATTTTGATGTGAGGTTAGCAATCACCGATTCCAAAAACAACTGAGTCCCAGATTTTAGGAAAGTCCGATGAATTTAAAAAATTATGTCCACACAGAAAAAAATTAATCTCTAAATTAGAGATTTAATATAAGATTTAGGCATAAACTATATCTGGAATCGGAAGTCAGATGAGAGCAGATATCTATAACTCAAATTTGGGGTTATATCTGATCCGAATATTAGTAATATGAAGAACACGTATTTCTTATGCCTAAAAATCATATCAGAAACCACAAATTTTATGATATGGAACATATAGTTCTAATCAATCAACTTATTTCAATAAATTAAAATAATATATTATTAGAATGAAAATTTAATATAATATATAATATATAATATATAACTTTTTATAGGTTAGAATATCCCAGTAAACAGCGAAGAATTGAAAAGAATTAAAAAAATTTAATTCTTCTGAATTCCGTTTCTGTCCAATTCTTTTGTATCCATCTTGGGTACTTGAAAATAATGCCAGTTCAATTCTTTTCAATTCTGTTTTTAAATTTTGTACAAAAAAAATTTGACGGTCCGAAGATTTGAACTTTCGATTTTCAATGCCGGAGCCAAACAACTGTTCCGCGCAGCCGTATCAACTGAACTGTAGACATTTGATTTTAAACGTACTTTCTTCAGAATATTACGGAATTCAAAATAATTAAAAAGTTAGCGAAATATCAAAACGGAATTGATAGGAATTGAGTTTCAGGTATAACTGAAATATTTTGTCCGAATTACTTATTCAGTATTTTGGAATTTAAAAGAATTAAAAAATTAGGAAAATATTAAAACGGAATTGATAGGAATTGAGTTTCAAGCAATCTTAGTATCATGAAATGATATAAGTTTTATCTGCAAATACAGTGATGTACTCTGTTAAATTCCATTTAATTAAACAGTTTTTGACAAAATCGTCAGCCATTGTGACGAAATAAATTTAATCAACATAAAAATAATATCTCTCACATGATAACAAATACGTAAAAATAAAACTGATTCAAACTGGGAAATACATAAAGTTCGACAAAATAAAATATATTACGTGCTACTTGGGATATTTTACTGGATGTAGGATTAATATTATTTCAAGTTTAGAGATTATTTTATTTCCGTGCACCATTTTGAATCCGCCATTATTAATTTCGGAAAACTAATGTCGGATTCATAATCAGCGACCCCAAAAAACTTCAAGTAACAGTTTTTCAGCAAATCAGATCAATTTCAAAAAAATTATGCCGGCCATTTTGAATTTCGCAAAACTAAAGTCATATTCGTGATCATTAAGCCCCAAAAACCTTGTATACTAAGATTCATGAAAATTCGTTGAACTGGGTTTGCTGGGCATTTTTGGTCATTCATGCTATAGTTTCCTGAAATATGGAAGGGGTTAAACAATAAAAATTTTATAAACATTTTTCTAATGTTATCCTTTTAACCTTTGAGAAGAGAAACAAAAATATTTGGTCGAAAAATATTGATTCTTAATGGTTTTATAGCAAATTTACGAAAAACGGTTTTTTCCCATTTAAATTACATGAAAAAATTCAAAGGCTTTGAGACACCATTAATTATTTATTAAAATTAAAATAAAAAAATACGTATCTTTTTTTAACCATTTAAAATACAATTTTGACCGGGAATGATAAAATTTCGAAAATTTTAAAAATAAAGAACACCTTAATAAGTATACATAAATAATTATATATAAAATAATTACATACTGAGAAATCATATTTAATTCAAATAAGAAGATAATTTTGAACTATTTTCTTTAATTAAAAATAAGTAAATCAAAATTTATGTTAAAATGAAATTTATAATTTTTTTAAAATTGCTATTTTTTGGGAACTTTTGTACTTCAATCAAATTAAAAGTATATTTTTATATTACTTCCCGTTAGAATTATCTCTGCTTCAAATTGAAATGGTATTTCAATAGTCAAAAAATTTTATTACAAAATAATTATAAATTATTTAAATTATAAATGAATAAATGTTAAAAATTAAATTATATAAAGTAATGAAATTAAAACTAGATAAATTGAATTTCTGAAAATAATAGAAAGAGAGAGAAGATATCTATAGATAACACAATGAAAACATAAACAGGAAAAATAATAGAAAGAGAAGGTAGATATAAATACGAATTATGAGAATTATTAATTTAATTTAAATTTAAAGTTTCTTTTTTATAAATAAATAATTTATATGGATTATTATTTAAAGAATAAATTTATTTTATATTTTTTCTTTAAATTATTTGGAAAATAAAATAATAAAAATTATTTTATAAATTGCTGAAATTAATAATAATTGAATAAAATTTTATGTTGCATTAAAGTAAAAATTATTTAAAAATTAATGGTAAAAGTTAAATAATTTTAGAATCATTATTTTTTAAAAAATTAAAGTTTTTAGAAAATGAAAATCAGTTAGAGAAAAATGATTGACAGCTAGACAATGGCATTGTTCTTGGCGAACGTTAGAAACGGAATTAGAGAGAGAAAAATATCTCTGTCCTTTGAAAATAATTTAAATGTAATTGGCTATTCGAAAATAGACGCCGCGAAAAATCCAAATAGAGGGAGAAATTGGCGGTAAGAAATACATGGGAGAAGCGCCTTGCGTAAAGTGGTGAGGGAAACTCGCGGATTTTCGCTCAATCAATTTGAAATTCCTTACTCACACACTTGCACATTTTGAATTTTACTTACCCCAGAAAATTAAGGGTAGGGACGCAACTATATAAGCCGAGTAAATGCACGTTTCTGTCTCTTTTGATCTGAACAGTTTATACTGGTAAGAGCTTTCTTTTATATTTTAATATAAGGAAATTTCAGAGTAACAAATCTACAAAGTCAAGTCTTTCAAACATGAGAGTTGCAGATTGTTGGGGGCTTTCTAACGATCTCTACCTAAACGATCTGCATCTCTGGGCGAGAAAGATTTCAAAGATTAAATCGTAATTAAAAATAAAATTTATTTTGGATTGTTATATTTGAGAGACCAATTGTTAGGGGCTCTCTAACGATTTCTACCAATACGATTGGTTCTTCTCAAATTAACAATTCACAATTGTCGAGGAGGAAAGTCTATTGTCAGGGGCTTTCGAAAGATTTCTACCAACACGACTGACTTTCCAATTCTTCAATCAAATAAATTATTATTTAACAAAACAACAACAATATCAACAAACAATTCTTCTAAGTCAAGCCACGGAAAATCAATGGTCAGGGGCTTTCTAACGATCTCTACCAACACTATTGATTGTCCAAGAGTGGTATCAAAGATTAAATCGTAATTCTTGTTTAATATTCTTATATGCCATGTGCATTGCAATAGGCGATCCACATGACAATTTGAAAGATTAAACTATAGAGATGACCCTGACAACCCAAAGAAATAGCTAGAATACGATATAATTAATTTATTTAAATTAATTATCTAGTAGGGTTTTCAGTGATAAATCCATTGAAGTTTAATGTATACGTCATAGTTTGACAATATATTGTTAAACTATGATAGGTCATTAAAGTTTAATCTTTTTATACCAACAATAGAAAATTTAAAAATAGAGTTAGGAGAAACTAACACAAAAAGTTTTGTTAGGTAAAGTTTATAATATCTTTAAATAATTTATTTCATGTTTTTTTTGTAGATTTTTCAAAGCTATTAAACCAATATACAAACTTCATTAACAAGTGATATAATCACTAAACCAAGGTGTGTTAATATTTATTTTTATTTGTTTATAAATATTAAATTAAATCCAAGTAAATTTTATTCTATTCAGAATTGAGAGAAGTAATAAGGAAAGACCCACAATCGTTTTTATAAACAAGCAGCAATATTATCAGATTGATTGTTATTTTCATAATTTAAATAAAAATAATTAATTCTTTATTTATTATTATTATTATTTTCTTTAGCATAAAATTCTTTGAAACGATAAACAGTCAATTGTTTAAACAAGTAAAAGAATTTTAAAAGTTAATAACAAAAGCTAAAAAACTAAATAATTATTGGAAAGATTCCTCTAATTTAGTTTGAAAAGCGACAAATAACTTAAAAATAAAAGAGAAGAATATGAAAATATAGATATAGAATTTGGTAAAGCAAAAAAAAGAATAAGATAAATACTAGCGTATTTTCATTCATAAATTTTACTACGTGTTTACGATCTTATCTGGTAATATAGTTAGCACGTGTCTCATTATATTGAATAATAGAAATTAAGAATATAATGTCCCTTTAAATTTTGACAATACCATTGTTTCTTTGCATTAAAGATAATAGAATGTGGGTGATACTTCCCTAAACATTTATGTTTACAATTTATCGACCACATGTTTGAACTCATTTGCTTCTCAGAATCGATGTATCACGTAAATTTAATTAAATAAGAATAAAAAATTACATAATATATTAAGAATCCCCGGACTGAGAGCTTATGAATGCTTCAAAATGTCAGATATAAAAATAATAAAATCCAGAAACAATCCGGATATAACATTTGTCTTTTAGTTGGTCCTATCCAGTTTTTATACAACTGTTTTAAACCAAATTAATAAATTAAAAATTCTAAAAAATGTTATTTTTATTTTAAAAAAATTGAAATTTTTTCACGTTTTTGCTCAAGAAAAATCAAAGAGGAGCAGTTTCGATTTTCTCTTTACTATTTTTGGACAATTCTAATCAAAAAACGAAAACTCTCGCGTTTAACTATCATCGTCATTTTAGACAAGCCTGAAGTTTTTTTTACAATTCCACGTTCAAACATAAATGATACAACGGGTCTGCTCGACCCGACGTATTCAAACGTGTATTGTATAGCCAGTATTGATTATTTTTGCACAAAAACTTAATCTGAAGTAGCTTATAATGTGGTTTTTAAAATGTAATTAGTTTTGCAAGGATTAATTTATTTTAAGTTAAAAAATTTTGAAAAATAAAAACGAAAAATTGTGTTTTTACTTTAAAATTCAAAAGTTATTTAAATTTTAGTATTATGACTTAAAAATTTATGGTTATACTCTTGATGTATTATTCTTTAAAGAAAAAATTACCGCAACAACAGGACTTGCAAAAAGGTAGAGGAGAGTGGGGAGTTGTGCCTCGTGGGGAGTCGTACTCCACCTTAATATTTTTAATATGGCAAATGCAAAATTTCAATTTTTGGTATATTATTTCTCGTTAAAAACTAACTTTTTAAGTGGTACCCGTTGTTTTTGGAAGTATTTTTCGTGTCTTTTGAGATAGTAAGTTAAAATTTGTTTCTAAAAGTTTTTTTGTCTCTTTATGTTTAGGTCATTTCCACTAATTTTTTCAAAGCGATCACAATGTTTAATGCATAAAAATTAGCTAATAATTTTTTGAAGTACAAAAAAGAATTCGCATAAACATTCGATATATTAATTATTTTATGACTATTTTGAAAATGTAGAAAGTGCACTGAAAAAAAAATTTATTTGGATCAAATAAAAAGTATTTGATCCAAATACATCATTTACTTGTCTATTATCCAATAAATATGTATTTGAACCAAATACACATTTACTAAACCCAAGTATTTTATTTTATCGTATCAAATAAATAGTTATTTGAATCAAATACAAAATATTCAAATCAAATAAATGGAATATTCAAAACTAATAAATGATTATTTTAATCAATTATGAAAATTATTTCATTGAAATAAATATTTACTAGACATAATTATTTTATTTTATCGTATCAAATAAATATTTATTTGCATCGATAAAATATTTTTCTTGAAACAACTAAAAAAATTTTTGAATCAAATATTTGATTATTTATCATAAGTAATTAATAATACTTTATTAGACAAAATAGCCCATATATGCAAAGTCCAGTTTGAGACATAGAAGAGTATACATACATAGACAGTTGAAACAAACAAAAAAAATAGTACAGATCAGTAAATAACTATAAACAACCACATACTGTTCAGCAACCTCGTACATTCAACATCTCAACAAACATAGCGATAAAAGCATTAATAACCGAGACATCCAAAGACGAGAGAACATTACACCAAAAAGATTCCTGGACGACATCCTTAGTTAGATCCTTAAAATATTTAACCTTAATTGAAAAGTATTTCGGGCATACGACCAAGAAATGGTGCAGATCCTCTCGAAAGGAATCACAGAATATGCAATGATCCGTGGTTGGTAAAGAAAGTTTGGATCCATTATAATAGAGAGACTTTGAAAAGTAATTAAGAAGTCGAATTTGCGCAAAAGCTCTTTTGGATTCCAAGTCAAGTTTTGCATATAGATATGGCTGCGATCCACTATTAAGTGTGAGATGCGGCCAGATCTGAAGACTACTTGATTGAGATCTTGCTATTGTGTCCCTACGTATAAGGAATTGTTTATAGGCATCCCGAATCACCTCCACACCAGAAGAAAGGTCCTCAAGGGTGTAGGAGGACCACCACTCACTTAGGTTACACACCTCAAAAAAGTGTCTTAATTTAGCGAACCAATTCAGCGAGGAACGGCCGTCCGCCACCCTTGCCAATTCCATCAGTCGTAAAAGGCACAATTTGGGATACCTAGAATCAGACATGTCATTTATCTTCCTTATCCATACCAAAGCTCTATCCAGAATCAGATATGAAACTGGGAGAGTGCCCGTTTCAAGACGGACCGCGTAAGCAGCAGTAGTTTGCGGTAAAAATAACAAATTCTTAAAAAAGTCCTGATAAACCCTTTCGAGAGCATCCACATGTCCCAGGCCCCAAATTTGAATCGCGTATAACAACGTGCTTTTTACTAGACTCGTAAAGAGCTTCGTAAAGGACGACCAGGAATCTGTTTTGGTACCATAAATTATACGCATTGTTGCACCGATTGCCGAATTCGCAGAACTAATAAAACATTGAGAAGCAACTTTAAATGAACAATAGGTTGAGAAAGTGACACCCAAATATACATATTCCTTAACAACCTGTATACTACTATTCTCCATTTTAAATGATTTAAAACGCTTGACCGAGTTGTTACCACCTTTATGAAAAATAACAATTTTAGTTTTATTAGTATTAATAATCAGATGATTTTTTTTACAGTATAGCGATAGCGCATTTAATTTCCGTGATAGTTCAGTCGGAGTATCCGACACTAGGACCAGGTCATCCGCGTAAGCTAATACAAGGATTTCTAAGAAACTGTTCACTGAAAGACCACGGCAACCTTGATCCAGTAAAAAACTTTCAAAATCTTGAATGAAAAGAGAGAACAAGAGCGGGCTCAGGACCTCGCCCTGTAGAACGCCTAATGTAACTTTAACAAAATCAGTGTACTCTCCATTATTCTTCACGCAGGCAAATGCTTTACCGTAAAAATCTCTAATAACATTAATTAACTTACTACTAATACCAAGCTTTTTCATTTTATACCATAGCAAATTATGCACAATTGAAGGAAACGCGCCTTTAAAGTCTACGAAAACCGCATAGACAGCAGAATTCGGGTGCCTAAGATGCAACTCAATCAATGATTCCAGTGTAAACAAGTTGTCGATGCACCCCCTTTTTGCACTAAATCCCGCTTGAAATTCGGGAATAATGTTGTTGGTCTCAGCCCAACAAGTTAAACGATCAGAGATAATTAATGTGAAAATTTTAACCAAACAATTAAGTAAAGATATAGGTCTATAGTTATCAACAGATGACGGATCCCCCTTTTTGAATAACATACAAGTAGTTATATTTATCATAAGTAATTATTATTATTATTATTATTTTATTTGCTCCAAATACATAATTTATTTGCATAAAATGTAAGAAATTTTTGATTCAAATAAATCAACATTTGAATTGAATAAATAACACATTTATTTACTAATTCTTCCATTTCTAAATTAAATTCTTACTCAAATAAATATATTAAAAAATATGTAATTTCTCCATACTATGATCACATATATTTTTATTTTTCAACTAATTCCTACATAGAATTGATGATTAAACGCAAACCTGAGAAATAAATAAATCTAACGCATGGGGGGAATCGAACCTACGACCTACGGATTATGAGTCTAACGCTTTACCAACTACGCTACGCACGCTACGTGGCATCGAATGTTAACTTCTTGATCCCATTTAAACTTGCAAATAATACACCTAACTCAGAAAAGTGCTTAACATCATTTAGTTAAAGTTAAGATATTAAATTATATTTTCCAATTAAATGCAATTTATAAAATATAATTAATTATATGCTTCATGACTATTATCATGAATCATCCTAGGTGAATTTTCAAAAAAAATGTAAATATATTTTTATTAAAAACGGGTTTTTCGTTGTTCTGAATTATTGTAAATATTATGTTTTTAGATGAAAAAATACATTTAAAAATAAGTAAAACAATAAAATAAAAATTAAAACAAACATACCAATGGAGTGAATTCATTGTTTAAAAAATATAATATAAATAAAATCACATGTACACCACAAAATAAATAAACATGGTAAAAATAAACATAATAAACGCAAATTAAATAAAAATACAAAAATTAATTGAAAAAAAAGAAATTTATAATACTTAAAGTTAAAATCAAAATTTCAATATACTACGTATCTAGTTAAGACGTGATTAAAATTGAGTTCTTAACGCTTTATGTATATATCTTACAATATTCGTTAAATGAAAATAAAAGGAGACAGAGATAAAATAAATATAAGAAACAGAATTTAGAATGAGTATTAACATGGAACCATTTACTTCAAACAAAATTTAAATTCATTTAAATCAATCTTTCCAAGTTTTTCAAAATTATTATTTTATTTAAATTATTTTCTTTATTTTTATAAAAAACATTTCAGAAAAAGGCAGAATTTTAAATTCATCCTGCATTATAAAGTGTGAAACATTGTAACTATTTATTACTTATTATGTGATAGCTAATAACGTTATACTTCTCAAGTAACAAATAATATTATAGTCATATAAAATTTCTCATAATAATATAATTGTTTAATATGAATATACTCTGGGTCTTTTGCACATATTTAAAAAAAATTGTTATCAAAAAATTTATTGAAATTTCATAAAACTTTAATATATTATCAAACATATATCGAAGCAAATGAAATTTTTTTTTATTTATGAAGACAAAATGTGGAGTGAAAATAAAAATCTGGTTTACAAGATGTCTTGAGTTAGAATCCTTGGAATCTAAATTTTTCAATGGAATATCAAAATATAAATAAATAGCTATAACTGGTTTTCAAATATTGTTCCATTATAAAAAAATCACCTTTTTTTTCTTCATTACTAACATAAACATTATTATTAACAAATAGTTCTATTTCATTTCTGCGACACATAAAATATCACTATCTTTCACAGTATAGGATACTTCGAGATATCTCTAAACAATATTTCGGATATGCAGATCGATACTAAGTTTTACAAGATCGAGACCTATTAATATCGGTTTTTTTGAAATCGTGTACCCCCCACAGCGGCCACACGAATTTATCTGGAGGGCTGAAATTTGGTACACATATTTATTTTTGCGTGTAGATTACAGGTAAAATATAGCGAACCTGATTGAAATTGATTATCATAGCATTGTTAAGGAAAAACCATGCATTTTTACGAGAATGGTTTTATCTTCCTAGCGCACACAATATTCGACTCAGAGTGTTCATATTTGCTGTATAAATGTATTTTTGCGTGAAAATTACAGGGAAAAAATGTAAGCACGATTGGAGTTGATGGTCAATTTTTATCAAATTTTTCAAGAAAAATGATAAATTAAGAAAAAAAATGTATTTTTCCACCGAAAATGAAAAAATTTTATCTAAAGTGATTTAAATTTATACATTTTGACGTATTTTTACGTGTAGATTACAAAAAAAAATATAGCGAGGACGATTGGAGTTGGTTTTTTTTATTGAAAATAAAATCGAACAAGTTCGAAGGTTCCGTACACGAAGCGAACTTATTAGATATAAAAACAAATGTTTAAAAAATATAAGTTTTCTATGTCAAATAATATAAGTGATACAAAAAGAAACAATTTTGTTAAAAAATGTAATAAAATTGTTCCTCTTCGTATCACTTACATCATTTGACATACGAAACATATATTTTTTAAACATTTGTTTCTATACCAAATAAGTTCGCTTCGTGTACGAAACCCTCGATTTCAGTGCGAGTGTAACTCGCACTTGTCCGATTTTTTTACATATACCTAATAATGTTTAAAAGAAAATTGCAAAAAACTGCAAACCACCAAAAAGACAAATATTCTACCAAATTTGAATATTCAAATTTTTTATCTCACTCAAACCCTTGCGTTGTCATGGTAACCTGCAGGCAGGCAGACAGCCAAAAAGGTGTGAGTGCGCCATTAAAGGGCAGTATTAAGATTTGAAAATTTGGTCCGACACATTTGATCATCAATTTTGAAAAAAATATAAAAAAATTTTTTATAATAAATAATAATAATTATAATAAAATATTATTTACAGATTTGAAACGTGATGAAGAAGATGAACTTTGTTAATAAAATTTATTAAAATAAATATTATTTAAACGTATTAAACAATTTTTCTTATACTTAAAATGTGTTTTATTTAAATGTCTAATTGTGTGTGTATCTCTCTTTCCTGTGAATATCAGAATTTAAAAAACTTTAAATTAATTTGCGTACGGTATGCTTAAGGGAAATTCTCAACTCTTGGCTGCCTGCGTGCCTGCAGGAGTTGTCATGGCAACGTGTAGGAGCAATAGAGATAGTAAATTTAAATTTGAAGTTTCTCTCTCTCTTACTCCTGTACGTTGCCATGACAACTCCTACAGGCAGGCAGCCAAAAAGGTGTGAGTGCGCCCTTACAAATACAAAATAAAAGTAATTTTATTTCCTTCTTCTAACTATTCATTTTTATTAAAATTTATTTAGTTTATAAATATTAATGCTCTCACAGCATCGGATATTTAAGAATATATCTGGGACATCCTATTGATATGAATTTGCTTCCGGCGGTGAGGATATTACACTAGAATATCCTGAAGATGTCCTAGGATATTTTAATTATACCCTAAGGATATCCAAACTGCCGCAAGCAAATGGATATACTGAGGATGTCCCAGGGATGTCCTTAAATATATGGTGCTATGAGGTTGTGTAATATAATTATACATATATCTACCTGTTCTATTACACACACTAAAAAAATTTGTATAAACTAGAGAAAATAATCTCTAGAATAATTATAAGTATAGTTAATACCCAGCTAAAAATTCCTGTTAAGAATCCTACGCGGGATCCCACTAGGATTCATTGCAGGATATTGGAACAGGGATCTTGTACAGGAGACATCAATTACTAAGGTTCCTTTGCAGATTCCTGTACAAGAAAATGTATGAAAAATAATTACATGCTAAGATTCCTACACAGGAAAACTCGCATGATCCTCTAAAGGAAAATATTTTACTTTCTTTTCATGCCAAGGAACATTTGTAGGAACCATAAGAGGATCTCATGAAGGATCCAGAGTGAATTTTTTAAATACAATAAAAAAATGTTTTTAATTTTCTGATGCATTTAATTAAAAAAATTCTTTAAACAAACGTAGAAACCATAGAAACAAACTTTTTATTTGAAAAGTTGTTTTAAACTTTCAGGCAAAGGAACCTGCAGAGGAACCAAAATAAGTAATGTTCTTGCACAGGTTCTTGTGCAGGATCCCTGTTCCAATATCCTGCAACGGATCCTAGTGAGATCCTGTGTAAGATTCTTCACAGGATCCTACAAAGAACCTTTAAGGAGCCTATGTAAGAACGTCAAAAACATATGTTAAAAATAGGAAAAGAACTAGGCGCAATTGCGCCTACATCTAGGGTTTCGTGGCGCTTTAAATTTTAATGTCAACTACTGGGACATGTCAACTATAGGGACATGTCAACTATATGGACATGTCAACTATTGGGACATGTCAATTACTGAGACAGGTCAACTACTGGGACATGTCAATTATAGGGGCATGTTAACTAATGGGACATGTAATGTCCATTTGGGAAAATGTCCATTCAGTAAATGGAGATTTGGGATCTTTGGGGCCCCAAAAATTGAATTTGGGAGCTATGGTGCCCCAAAATTTGAATTTGGGATCTGTGGTGCCCCAAAATTCGAATTTGGAAGCTATGTTTGCCCAAAAATTGAATTTAGGATCTGTGGTGCCCCAAAAGTTTAATTTGGGATCTGGGGGGCCCCAAAATTTGAATTTGGGATCTGTGGTGCCCCAAAATTCGAATTTGGAAGCTATGTTTGCCCAAAAATTGAATTTAGGATCTGTGGTGCCCCAAAAGTTTAATTTGGGATCTGGGGGGCCCCAAAATTTGAATTTGGGATCTGTGGTGCCCCAAAAGTTTAATTTGGGATCTGTGGGGCCCCAAAATTTGAATTTGGGATCTGTGGTGCCCCAAAAGTTTAATTTGGGATCTGTGGGGCCCCAAAATTTTAATTTGGGATCTGTGGTGCCCCAAAATTTTAATTTGGGAGCTATGGTGCCCCAAAATTTGAATTTGGGATCTGTGGTGTCTCAAAATTCGAATTTTGAAGCTATGTTTGCCCAAAAATTGAATTTGGGATCTGTGGGGCCCTAAAAGTTTAATTTGGGATCTGTGGGGCCCCAAAATTTGAATTTGGGATCTGTGGTGCCCCAAAAGTTTAATTTGGGATCTGTGGGGCCTTAAAATTTTAATTTGGGATCTGTGGTGCCCCAAAATTTTAATTTGGGATCTGTGCCCTAAAATTTGATTTTGGGAGTTGTGGTGCCCCAAAATATACTACGGACAGACGGACGCCAAAGTGAAACTATAAGGCTTTCGGCCATGGGCCACGAAACCCTAAAAATTAACATAACATAAATACTCAAGGTCAAACGACAGAAACATCAATTAAAACGAACATAACCTCAAAAATCAAGGACATATATCAAAACTCTTTGAATTTGAAAAACATTTTTGCAATAAAATTTTCGAGAAATATATAATTATTAAATACACGTGTAATTATACTTGAAGTTTATTGAAAAAATAACTTTTAAATTCAAAGTATGAATTACACGTGAATTACATGTTGATATTGGTCACTATGTGTTGGGTAAATGACAAGCTCAAAGGTTAAACTAAACAACAAAAATTAAATAAATAAAGAGAGAGTCGAACAAGCAGTGGCTGTTGACGCGTGCGTCAAGGAAAGTTCCTGGTGTCAGGCACTCGAACCCAAACAGGATTCAGATGCTGCCCCCAAGAGTCTCCCGATGATTCGTGAAGCGACTGCTGTCGAGTGAAATTTTAGGTTTTGAGAACAAAGTAATTCCTACGATTGACAATTTTCCTTGAAAAGGACTAATTGTCAATGTTTTTTCTTTTTTAATGGTTGTCCTGAAAAGGACAGATTGTCATCTTGGAAACAAATTCTTTAAAATGAAATAATAAAATTTCTTTAAAAGGATTTGACTAAAACTAATCTTTGAAAATATATGAAAACTGATCACGTTCCTACATAATTTTAGAATTGATGAAACTTTAGTTTACAGTTGCAAGATAAAATATACACAGGTTTATGTTTATATTAAAAATACATAACAATTATTTATATACATAAATTAAATTTCAAATTTTTATTTTTATAAATTTCATTAATTTTCATTTTTATTTAAAAAAAATTTATTAAATATAAATTTAATCAAAATAATAGGGGTGACTAGGACTAAATGTTAAATTTTCGAGAAATATTTTTTTTTACAATAAAACACATAAAATTAATTTATATGTCGAACTTTCTTCTAGGGTAGGTAGTCCTCAACAACTTTTTATTATAAAGTTCGTAATATTTTTACGAAAAATATATTTTACACCCGTTTTTTTAAATGTTAAATGCCCGGGGCTAAAAGTTTGATTCTGGATTTAACTAGTAAATCGTATTTCTAGCTTACTAAAACTATTTTTTGAGCACATTAAAAATCCCGCAGCAGAAATGAGTCAAGTAGGTGGCGCCAGGTTCTATGTGAGCATTAGCTCATTTTGAACCTCAGCGAAAATGAGCCCAGGTTATTACTGTAAGAGGTGTTAAGAATTAAATACCTTAAAAAATGTAGAACAAAAATCTATTTAATAAATTGAATGTTCAAATTTCCTTTACATTGATTATTTGAAATTTTCACAATTCTTTACGTGTAATTTGCTCGCACCTTTTATAAAGTTTTTAATGTGGAGACGGCATTACGTCTCTTTTTTCAAAGCGAGTTACAAATAGAATTTGATAAACATTAAACTATAAAGGCAACAGAAACATATCAGAAATATAAATAAAGTGAAGAACTGATATTTAACATTTAGCCCTACGTTGTGTTTTTGGCTTGGACAACAGCTACATAAAATTCGACAAAAAGATTTAGAAAATGGTTTCAAATTAATTTTCAGTGACCCTAAATTAGTTAAAATACTTAATTTAATATACAAGGCTCGAGCATCCGGCTAGAGGAGCTTTTGCGAAGGTATTAAGAAGATACAAGAAGCATCTAGACTTCATAAAATTCAAGCCAGAGATGCCACAGCTAAACTATCTTCAATTAAGCTACCTAACGGACGTTTCGCCCGTGACGTAAATCTCGTCCTGGACGAAAACACTGGAAACTTGCATCCGACATTGTGACTCTGGAAAAGATTGATTGGGCTTTAAGCTTGTTTAAGCCTTTTAAGGCACCAGGGGGAGACGGCATATACCCGATTCTCTTACAAAAAGGACTGCGATATGTTCGTTTACCCTTGGTTAAAATCATGAGAGCAAGTACAGCTCTAGGCTACACACCTGAGGCATGGAGAATGACCAGAGTAGTGTTTATTCCGAAGGCTGGGCGTGCTGGTTATACAGCAGCCAAAGACTTCAGACCGATCAGTTTAACCTCCTTCATCCTTAAGACGTTGGAGAAACTGATCGATACTTTTATCAGACAGGAATGTCTGATAAATCAACCTTTACATCCAGGACAGCACGCGTATAGAGCAGGCTGTTCTGTAGAAACAGCCCTTCATTCAGCGATGAGCAGAATAGAGGAAGAGATAGACTCAGGGGGTTATGCGGTAGGCACTTTTCTAGATGTAGAGGGTGCTTTCCCTAACACCTGTAGTCAAGCAATATGTAATGCGGCTAAAAGATGTGGTATACCAGATGCATTGATTAGGTGGATTAAAGGTATGATTCATAATAGAGCCCTGGAGCAGAGTATGGAGAGGCCAAAATAAATGGCCTAGTTTTCTATGGTTGCCCACAAAGCGGGGTTTTATCTCCTCTCTTGTGGAGCTTAGTTGCAGATGAGTTATTAGTAGAACTCAACGGCCAGGGATTTTATACGCAAAGCTATGCGGACGACTTCGTGATTATTGTAAGAGGTCTCTCGTTAGATACACTCTTAGAATTGACAGAGAGGGCATTAGGGATCGTCAGGAGATGGTGTGAACGAACTAATCTTTCTGTTAATCCAGACAAGACGGATATTGTTATCTTTACTAGGAAATACAAGGTTCCCAAGGCGAAAAAACCTCTATTTTATGGGAAAGAAGTGCCTTTTTCCGATTCGGTCAAATATCTAGGAGTGATTCTGGATAAGAAGCTGACTGGAGAAAGCACTTGTATCAATATAGTAGGTTTTGCACTACTTTTTGGGTTTGCAGAACGGCTATTGGATCATCTTGGGGTCTAAAACCGGATATGATTAAGTGGCTCTATCGTATGGTCTTGTTGCCAAGGTTTCTGCATGCTTCAGTTGTTTAGTGGATTAGAAGCCAGTTGAAAACGGTGAAATTAAAACTTGAACAACTGCAAGCAATGATGTTTAAAGGGATTACAGGCGCAATGAGAACCACGCCAACTTCTGCGTTACGTTTCTTACTGGGGGAGGAAGCTCTACACATTTTAACGGTTAAGAAGGTTTATCTCACAATGACCAGACTTCAAGCACAGGAGAAATGGAAAGCTAGGGAAAAACACACAAAACTCCCGGCCTCTATGCTGAAGATCCCAGAAATCAGTATGGAACAGGATAGAAGAGTGGAAAGTAGGGTCAAAGGGGGTCAAAAGAGTGAAATTCAAGCCTCGCTTTAAGACCATTATTCCTTAGAGAAAAGATTGGTGAAAGGGCTGTCCACTTGGAGGTAAAGTCTTGTTTACTGATGGATCCAAGATGGAAAGAGGCACAGGTTTAGATGTATAATGCAAGTCTAATGCAACTACAGTGACTTTATCTTTAGGTAATTACACCACGGTCTGGCAGGCAGAGATCTGCGCTGTAATGACTTGCGCAATGATTTCTATTGAAAAAGGAAAATCTGGCAAGAGAAATAATATCTGTGTCGATAGTCAGGCGGCTTTATACGCCTTGAGTAATCCGACTATAGAGTCAAAACTAGTTTGGGAATGTCGGAAGGTATTAGACGAGCTGGTTTGAAAAATAAGCTCTCATTAATCTGGGTACCACGACACTCGGGAATCAGAGGAAATGAGGAAGCGGATATCTTGGCCCGTAGAGGGTCTGAGATGACTATGATAGGCCCGGAACCAGCGGTAGGCATAATGCCAGGCGCAATGAAAGGGGCCAATAAAAGATGGTCTAGGGGATGTCATGAGAGAGAGAGAGTGGGCGGAGACTACTGCCTATGCAGCACGGTAAATTCCCTGAATATCCCTTGAATACCAAAGTGGAATATTCTCATGATCTTCTAGGAAAATCAAAATGTCCGCATCATGGGAATATTCCACAGTGACATTCAGGGTATATTCCAGTGACATTGAGGGAATATTCCTCGGTGAAATTCATGGAATATTCCAGTGACATTAAGGAGATATTCAGGTGATATTGAGGAAATATTCCAGTGATATTGAGGTTATATTGAATTTTTTTTTCAATGTGTTTTTAATCTTCTTGCTTATTCAAATAACAATTTATAACACATTTCTATTATTTCAACACTTTAAAAAAAATTCAATATAACCGTGGAATATTCCCTCAATATCACTGGAATATTCCTTTAATATTACCTTCAATTTCACTGGAATATTCCCTGAATGTCACCGTGGAATATTTTCATGAGGCGGACATTTTGATTTTCCTAGAAGATCATGGGAATATTCCACGATGGTATTCAAGGGATATTCCGGGAATATACCGTGCTGCTTGGGTGTAGGTAGGCAGGCCAAGGCTCTGTTGGGATTAAAACTCAACAAGGGCTTTGCCGAGTCCCTTCTAAAACTCAACAAGATCAGAGTTAGAGCAGTGATCAGGCTGCTCGCAGGACATGGCCTTCTGAACTACCATCAGCACAAAATAGGTATAAACGTCTCACCTACGTGCAGATTGTGTGGCGCAGTAGAGAACTCTTTGACTCATATTTTATGTCACTGTCCAGCTTACGCTGCAGCGAGACATCAATGCTGGGATCATGTCTTTATAGACCCAGATAGGATTTGGAATAGGGCAGGACTCTAGGCAGGGAGACTAGGTTCGAGCTTGCCGGGGTTAGGTGCAATGGGTCTTACGACTTAAGTACCAACACTCGTACTAGGTGACTTCGGTATAAGCTTGTTTTAGATTAGATTAGTCATAGGATGTGGAGTCGAACATAACCTCACAATTTGGTCAAAGTCAAATTTCTATAGGGTGTTGGCGCGTGAAGTGCGCCGAGGGGCGAAACCGCAATAGTATATATATAAATAATAACAAATCATGTTAATGTAAACTCAACTTAAAACTTCTGACCTGATAGTATGATTACATGTAAAAGTTGTACTTAGGAAAACATGTATGAAATTTTTCTATTTTTTTTATCTACGCAACTGAAATTCTTTAAACATAACATTTTTAACACGTTTAAGCTGTTCCTTTGCTTAAAAGAATTAAATCTAAAATGTTCGTGTGAGATTTATCTAATTACAGAAAAAGAATTGAATATATAGAAAAAAAACTATAAAATTTTAAAGGAAAAACTTTAAAATAAAGTTCAGTTGTAAAATAAAGTACTTACATTAAATAGAAAATAAGAAGCAATTTTTTTTCTATCTTGGGTCCATTAGTGGTGCATGAGTATTATATAAAAATTTCGAGGTGTGACCATACAAGTTAAAAAAATAATTATTTATTAAAATTAACTTTTCTAATACTTACATCTGAAATCAACGCCCCAAAAACCCCTGAGTTACTAGTTTCAAGTCAATCCGATCAATTTGTAAATTTTTTAATTAGAAAACTGTAAGTGGGTCTCAGAGAGATCCAGCATGACGCAAAGAGTTAAACCATCTATTGCAAATGCTTATTATATTTATCTACCTTTTGAAACTGAGTGTACTTAACAGTTGAAAGTGAACTTTTAAAAATTTTCTTTACTAATTTCTTTTTGTAAAATATAACAAAATTATTTTTTATGATGTAAAATATAACAACTGCAAAATTTGAAAATCTTATTTAAATTTTGAAAGTGTTACATTCTACAAATTTTTTTTTTGGTTAATGTTAAATTTTATTCTTAAAAATAAAATAACAAAAAAAAATTTTTGTATAATATAACAAATTTAAGAAAAAAATCATCCCGTAATAATACTGACTCAGGGAAACTCAAAGCAAAGAAATGATTCAAAATTCAAATTAAATTAAAATAGTCTTCCTTTTACTCGGCCTGCCGCAGTCCCAATTCTTGGTTAACAGTAGAGAGGGCGGTTCGGAAAAGCCATATTCGAAAAGATTTTATTATTCAAATTAAATAAAACATGAAATTTTCTAAACAAAAGATTAATAAATTTCTTTATTTAAATTTTTAAACATTATAAAGATTTGAGTTCAGACTCGATATAATGCAAGAAAATAATTGCTTATTCTTTTTAAAAGAATAAGGATTCTTTAATTCGAGGAATGGAAAAAAATGGAAATGGATACAATAATAATTAAAATAATTAAATGAATGACATTTCAATCAATTTTAATTAAATTAAATTCATTCTGGAATAATTCCAAAATCAATAAAATAATCAATTAAATTCAAAGGAAGTCATTTTAAATAAAATTAAATTGAAATCCCAAATTAAATTAAATTCAGATTTAAAGAAAATTCATTATTGAAAAATTCAAACAAATAAGTAATTTTGAGATATCAATCATAAATGAGATAAATAAAATTTTACCAGAGAATTCCAAAAATCGATGTGTTCAAAAATGGCTGACGGTAACGAATCTCTAAAGAATTTTTTTTAAACAGTTCCTTTTTATTCTTATTTTTGATTTATAATATATTTTTCCCCTTTTTTGGATGTTTCCTTTATTTCTTTTTTTTTTCTTTATATATAAATGATTGAAATATATCTGTTTATTGATTGAGATTCCCAAATTATCAAATTATACAAAAAAAATGAAATGGCGTCTTTTCTTTACGAAATCACATTAAAGAATGAATAAAAAAGACGTTGTTTGTTTTCTCCTAGGAGATTTTCGTTACCAACCAAAAAAATGAATATCTAAAAAAAATAAAAAGATCGGGACAAAAAAGAAAGTTTGACGGTCGGTAAAAAGATTTTCATCTATATCTTGACGCTGATTGGTCCACACTGATTAAGTGCGAAATTCAAATTCAATAATAAATGTTGTTGACAAAAATTGTTTTCTTGAATAATAATAATACTTCTTCTTGATTAACGATTTTAATACGTTAATCCGACGCAAGATGGTAAATCCTTAATTCTTCTCCAATATAAATATTAATGAATTCGGAATTAATATTGAAATTTACAAAGATAATGCCACACTCAAGTAAAAATCTTCAAACTTCAAATTTACATAAATCCAAAACATTAAACATTTTATATGGGCCTTGGCTAACCGCAGCAACAGAAGTTTTAAATAGTAATTTAAAAATATAAAGAAGCCTTCCAAAAATCATAATAATTTTTTGAGTGTTTCACAAGGAAACGAAGTCAATGATATTCTCAGGGTGATATTTGCATAAAACGTGAAAATACTTGGCATCTCTCAATTATCCAATTAATGGGTACATCGGAAGTGAATATTCAAGAATCCAAATTTAATAATAAAAATTTATCCAAATAATCGATAATAAAAGTATATCCAAATAATCGATAATAAACTTCAAAACATCCAATTATTGACGACATCAAAATTGAGGTTAGGTTGACCAATACAAAATATTCAATATAATCAATTTTTCTCAAAGTTTTCTTAAATCTTTATATTTTTCTTAATTTCTTGTTTCAGTTGAATGTTGGCTCGAAAATACATAAATAAAAAGGGATTACAGACATTAATTCTTAATTTTGGTGATTTAAAAGGCTTTTCGGTCATGTTAAGTATTAAATTTTTATTATTTTCAAAAATATAAAAATTATA
Source organism: Leptopilina boulardi (assembly GCF_019393585.1). Taxonomy (NCBI): domain Eukaryota; kingdom Metazoa; phylum Arthropoda; class Insecta; order Hymenoptera; family Figitidae; genus Leptopilina; species Leptopilina boulardi. The sequence goes on from NW_026137734.1 coordinate 112,324, forward strand.
AAAGTGTCGACGTTTCGGGTCGGCACCGACCCATTTTCAAGACTAAAACAAAGGAAAAAAACAATTTTAATTTTAAAAAAATTTTTTAGAAAAGAAAAAGAAAGGGTATTTATAGATATAAAATAGAATTGTAACATACCACTATAAATATAGAACCATTATTACGATTTCCTCAAAAAGGGGCGTATCAGAAATAATGTTACAGTTTTTGATTATAAATTCTCCAACGACATAAGTGACATAAGGCGTCATATATATATAAAGGCCAGACAGTTTACAATTATGATCAAGGCGCAGGATCGTGGCGCGCAATTGTCTTTAAATTCAAATCTTATTAAAAAAAATTGTTTTTTTATATTTGAACCTTTTTCTTTAAAAAATTTTTTTTAATTTTTTATTTTTATTTATTTATTTATGTTTTTTTTTCTATTTTTTTATATCCAGAAAGCATTAATTTAAAAACAGATGTACAAAATCTCAGCTCATTGTATCATAATTTAATTATTTCAAATAGGATTTATCCTGGTACACAATAAAAAAATAAAAAATAAAAAGTAAAAAAATATAAAAAAATATATATATAAAAAAAAAAAAAAAAAAAAAAAAAAATTAAAAAAAAAATAAATAAAAATAAAAAATTAAAAAAAATTTTTTAAAGAAAAAGGTTCAAATATAAAAAAAACAATTTCCTTTAATAAGATTTGAATTTAAAGACAATTGCGCGCCACGATCCTGCGCCTTGATCATAATTGTAAACTGTCTTTGGCCTTTATATATATATGACGCCTTATGTCACTTATGTCGTTGGAGAATTTATAATCAAAAACTGTAACATTATTTCTGATACGCCCCTTTTTGAGGAAATCGTAATAATGGTTCTATATTTATAGTGGTATGTTACAATTCTATTTTGTATCTATAAATACCCTTTCTTTTTCTTTTCTAAAAAATTTTTTTAAAATTAAAATTGTTTTTTTCCTTTGTTTTAGTCTTGAAAATGGGTCGGTGCCGACCCGAAACGTCGACACTTTTATAATTTTTATATTTTTGAAAATAATAAAAATTTAATACTTAACATGACCGAAAAGCCTTTTAAATCACCAAAATATACTTAACGGTCACTAACTTCAAATAAATTATTAATTCTTAATATTAAATTATTATTAAATAAGATTTTTCCATTTCTCGAATCCATAATGTGATTTCGTCTAGTAAATTTGTGATATTGAAATATCTCTTTCGGGAATAATAAACAAAGTTATTAAATATTTTGAAAAATAAATAAACTTTTGTGATTTGTAAAATTGTAAATTTTACAACGTCACACATTATATTTTATTGTAGAATTAAATTTAAATTTTTTGACATTTTATGAGCCAAATATCACGGTTTGCATACGCTAGGGAAGAATGTGTACATGAATTGTTTTATATAATTTGAATTGCATAACAAAATACGATTTCAATGAGCCTAAGAACGTTTAAAAATATTAATTTTTGCTAGAGAAATAAAAAAAATAGTAAAAACATTGAAAATTGGGTTTTTCTTAGATATCTAATTGAAAAATTAACATATTCTCTTTGTCAAGGTGTCATTTCTTTCAGAATTTTATTAGCTTTAATAAAATAAAGAGGAAAAATTTTAGTTTTAATATTTTTGAAGATTTGAACAGTTTTATAGTTGTTGAAAAAGCAGAGTTCGCACAATTTCGGACGGTAGTGTAAATTAAAAATTTTAACGACAATTTAAAGTTTTATTGAACGTCGAACCCGACTTAGGCCTAGCGTGGCCTTATTTACTGGCTTGACTAACTATCGAAAATTTTTGTCGCCGTAACGCGGCTAATAAATTTCGATTAATAAAACTTTAAATAACTCTTTTTGAATTTTATTAAGTATCGAACCCGACCTGGGCCTAGCGTGGCCCTTGTACATGCTCGATCGAGTATTTGGATTTTACAGCCGTAATGTGGCAATAAAATTTAAGTCTATAAAATTCAAAAGAATTTTTTTTCCTGTTTATAATCCATAATCTGCAAAACTTCAACCCAACTGGAGGCTATACATGCTTTTTCTCGGCTGAAGAGGTAATCATGGTTACACAGCCGTAACGTGGCAGTTCGACTCAGATTAGCAATTTAAGGATCTTTTTTTTTAAAAAAAAAACCTATTTTTTTAAAATTTTAATTATTTTTATGTTGGACCAATTAAAATCAAAAGACGTGGTGGTCGACAAGTCAGAGAAAGATATCAAAAAGCTATAGCTCGTACATTAGCTCTAGCTGAAATTGACAAGTTGGAAATTCAGAAAGAACGGGATCTCGACAGCAGCTCCCAGGAAGAGAAATTGGAAGACGTTCTCGATGCGCTAGAAGAACTTTGCCGGGAAAACTAAAGAAAATAAAAATATTTTAAATTTCTTTTAAATGTTTCGAATTCCTAGTATTTTTGTCAGAGGAAGAAAAAGAGCCGGTAAAAAATATTTAATCAGGAAACAGAGAGCTCAGACGGTAGATAAATTGAAATCCTGTTTAGAAACGTGGTCCGAATTTTCGGAGGTTTTTGAGGCCCTCTTGAACAAAGTGGAAACGGATATCAATCGCGCAAAAGCTATTTTAAAAATTAAAGTCCCTCTTAACGTAACTCCGTTGGAGAGTAAACCTAACGAGAAAACGGACGATAAAATCCTAACAATAACGATTGATAGTGACTCAGAGACCGAAACGATCATATTATACTGATCCAAAAATCGATTGTCCCTTGAATTCCTACTATTCCGTCAATCATCCTTATAAAATTTGTTTAACGTTGTGGTAAATTTTGTAATTCCTCACCATGGATGACGAAACGGTAAGCAAAATCCTGCGATGCATGCGGCCCAAAGTATAGTTAGCACATTGGCTATTCAACAGGCATCCAGTCATATTCCACTGTTCGACGGAAAGAACATCCCAATCAGGGATTTTCTGCAAAATATAGCCGAAGATGTAAAATTATACGATCCGAACCATGACAGAAGAAACTATTCCGACAATAGATATTACGCTGACAGTTATAACCGACGACAATCCCCGGAACAATATCAATATAGGGATAACAGATACCCTAGACCCCAAAACAACGGGTACTATGCGGATGAAAGACGTCGCAGTAACCCTTCTCCACACTCAGAAAACCGAAACTTTAGTCCTGAGATATTAGGAATAATGTGACGAAACGATTCTCCTCGCAGATATGACTCAGTTCCAAACGAGGAAAACAACAAAATGCGCTATCCAGCTGTCCCTAAAAACGAACATTTAAACTCCGAATGTGCTCGGCAGAGGGACGCGCCGTCGAGCCGAAATACAACGGAGCGTCCCACAGCTGTTCGGTTTCTGGAAGATCATTAGTTCATGCGGTTATTAACGATATAGAGGAATCACCTGTGATAAAATTAGACGTTCTCGTTTTAGAGACGGATACGGAAAATTCTTGGTAGATACAGGTGCTGACGTTAATCTAATAAAACTTTCAGCATTAAATGATCACGTGCACATTAAAATCAATAATGCCGCCACTATAACAGGAGTAACTGCGATGCGCGCCTATACACTAGGAACTTGCGAGTTGGGAAAAATGACGCTTTTCCATGTTGTAAAAACGAATTTTCCTATCACTGTAGAAGGCATACTTGGTAGACCATTTCTACGCCAAGAAAAATCAAACGTCTCATTTTATCACAATGCGTTGGTGACAAATTCTAAGCCGATAAGCCCAATACTCTTTATTGACCCAGAATCCGAAGAAAGTCGCAAAGAATTGGCGCCCGAAATAAAGCCAATTCCTCGAATTTTAAGAATAAAGGCCCGAACACGACAACAAGTTTCCATTCCCCTTAAACCCGGTGAACTTAAGGAAGGATACCTACCGCGAATAGAGACTCCAGCAGGGTTGTTTATGGGCGATTCATAAGTAACAAACAGGAATGGTTCCTGCCAAATATACGCCATAAACACGCTAGAAAAAGATATTACCATAGAAATTCCACCACAAGAAATCGAGCCATTCGAAATTGCTATCAACAAAAAAAATTTTGATTCATTAAATTATCCCGATATTCAAGCGCGGATTCGCGAATTAAACGAAAAGATCGACTCTTCGCACATGAACCCAGAAGAACGATCTTACTTAGATAAATGGATCTCGAGCGGATATGACTGTTTTAAATTATCAACCGACAAACTATCCTGTACAAACTTAGTTAAACACCGTATCCCAACGACGGACGAGATACCTGTTAAGGTCAAACAATATCGGCAACCCCCAGAATTGGAGCTACTTGTTGAAGAGCATACCGACAAAATGTACGACGATGACATCCTTCAAGCTTCCATCTCCCCAAGTAATTCGCCAGTAATAATCGTACCCAAAAAGGCCAACTTACAAGGTCGAATTAAATGGCGGATAGTTACTGACTTTAGGGCATTAAATGAGAAGATAGTAGGTGACTCATACCCTCTTCCCGTGATAAATACAATTCTCGAAAGAATTGGCACTGCACAGTACTTTTCAGTGTTAGATTTAGCTTCGGGATTCCACCAAATCGAAACCGATCCAAGGGACAGGCAAAAAACGGCTTTTTCCACAAGGAGAGGTCATCACCGGTACAAACGAATGCCTATGGGCATTAAAAACGCCCCCGCCACATTCCAACGTATGATGGATCAGTTGCTAAATGGCATGCAGTACACCGAACTTTTCGTATACCTAGATGATATAATAATCTTAACCAGAACATTGGAAGAACACGAAAGATTGTTTACTAGGTTGCGAGACGCAAATTTGGTGTTACAACCTGAAAAATGCGAATTCCTGAGAACTGAAGTGACCTACTTAGGGCACATCGTCAGTAAGGATGGAATTCGAACAAATCCAAAAAAGGTAGAGGCTATTCAAAGCTTCCCTACACCAAAAAATGTAAAAACTATCCGCGAATTTCTTGCAATCGCTGGATACTATCGCCGATTTATTGAAAACTTTGCAAGCATTGCAAAACCCCTTTTCGACCTAGTTAAAAAAAACGCAGCGTTTAAATGGGGTCCTGAGGAAGAAGCCAGTTACCAAAATTTAAAGGAAAAATTATGTAGCGACCCGATTCTACAGTATCCAGATTTTGAGAAACCCTTCCGATTAACTACCGATGCCTCGGAATTCGCCATGGGGGCAGTTTTGACGCAAAACGTAAATGGTATCGACTTGCCAGTCTCGTATTACTCGAAAACCTTTAACGAAAACGAATGTAAATACCCTCAGACAGGAAGGGAATGCCTTGCCGTTATGTATGCGTTAGAAAATTACAGACCCTATCTATACGGAAAAAAATGTATCCTATCCTGCGATCACGAACCTATAAAATGGATAGATGCAACTAAAACCCCTGTAGATAGACTATCAAAATGGTTACTACAATTACAGGAATACGATTACGAGTTTGAGTGCAAGCCCGGAAAATTAAACCGTTGGCTACCGGCACTTTCTGAAAACCCTATTAGACAAGATAGTGAAGATAGAGACTCGGTCTCTAGCAACGCGGAATCGGATCTAACAGAAAATGAATCATTGACAACCCCTTTTCAAAAATCGTTAAAAGCCTTACCAACTCATATTCGTTCGTTAGGAATAAAAATCCTTCCTTTGACTCCTCGTCCTCGTGCTGCTAAAGAAGCAGCTAAGGAAGGAATAAGACAGTCGTTGACATCAAGAAGAGAGCGATTGCACTCAGCCCAAAATCCCCTCAGAAACCCAAAAGAACCACAAACAAAGAAAACCATAGGTTCCAAGAAAACCCCCACAACCGAAACTAATCCTACCCCTTCTACTTCAAAACCCCAGCGTATTTCGACGCAAAGACAATCTACTCTGCCTACATCAAAGGTCAAATCGCAATTCCCACCTGTGAGAATGCAGGCTACTATTCAAGGTTGCAACACACTTACTAGTAAACTTCGAGGTCGAAAAAGACTTATGGCAGAAGTGTTAGAATCGCACCAAGAAGAGAACCCCGATACCCCTAACGAAACAGATTCCGAATTCTCTAGTGAAGAAGATCCGGAATCTGTCGACAAAGGTAGTCTTAAATCAACTAGTGATGAAGAATCAGACATCCCAGTTCAAAGACAAAGATTTAGTTGCTTCCCTAGTTTAAATTTACCCTCACAAATTAAAACAAAAGGAAGTCCCGTAAAAACGGATCAAAACCTTATCGAAAAAGCGACCGCGACCCAATCCGAAGCCGAAACCGACCCGCCCGACATTCCGCTAGAATCAGATGAGGTTCTTGTATATGCCAGCCCACCCGCAGATAATAGCGAAGATGAAGAAGGTGATGGTTACCCTTCAAAAACTCTTGACCCAACGCTCGTTAGTGATATTCAAAAATCATTAAATCAGTTTGACGAACTTATGGGAACACCAACACATAGATCTTGGTATTGGGAACCAGGTTATTTAGACTTAGACAACCAAAGAGAACCAATAGAACAAACTTCACCCCTTAGTAAAGAACAAATGGACCTACATCCAGTTCAGTTAGCTCAAGGCATCGATGAAACCATTGATCGGATTGTACAAGAATTAGGCGACATTAGAAACCGAATAGCTCAATCTGACGATGAAAACAACGACAATAGTCCAGGCCGGCGAGAGACTAACAAAGGTGGAAAATTATCACCGAATCCCAATGCCTCACCAATAACTTCTTTACAAAAAAAAGGGGTGACGGCAGTCACACCCTTTTTAAATTACAAACCATCTGCTCGATGAACTCCTTATCCTAAGACCCAACAACTACCCATAATAGACGAAGAATCTGAATCAAGAAACGTGATTAAAGGTTCTGCCCACTCTACGAACAGAGGAACACCTCGACGCTTGATACTATCTGAGACAGCCCCTTTAGAATCCGCACCATACGTTTTTCCCTCTGCAGATACACCAAAATTGTCCGGAGACCCCCATTTGCACATTAGAATGCCTTATGTTCCTTTTCAAGAAACAATAGCGGATGACTCTTCTCGTCTCGTTACTAGGCACGAAACGTTAATCCATTGTCCCGAACCAATTACCCATAGTGAGGATAACATGGTCCATTTTATTTCAAGCGATTGTGAAGCGGTAACGCCCGTAACTAGACTTCTGTTGAGCGTAGGCCGAATCGACTTAAAGGAATTAGATGACACAAAACCTAAAAAGGGTCAAGTACTCGTAACTCCTAGAAAAAGAACAAAAACGTATACAATTGTTCTGAATAATAGACATTCTGACCGGGTAACAGAAAAAGATATTGAAAGTGGATTAATAAATGTAAAGACAGTACTAAAACGTGATCATATAGAATCTTTTCGAATTTCTCGTTATGGAAATTTCAGTATCGAACCATCGCGTAACACTTTATCGGATCTGTTAGTAAAAATTTTTCAAGGCAGCAACATAAAAATTTCATTTTGTTTCTGTAAGTTAATTACTCCGCCGGAAGATCTAAGAGAACGAATTATTAGAGAATGTCATTGTAGTACCACTGCCGGTCATAAAGGCCTAACTAGAACATACAGACGGATTAAAAGCCGATTTTATTGGCCCAATTTACGAAGAGATATCACAGAATTCATTCGACGATGTCCTGAATGCGCTGAACAAAAACTTACCCGAATAAAAACTAGAGAGCCGATGATACTTACCGATACACCATTAGAAGTGTTTGACAAGGTTTCCCTCGACACTGTTGGAGTTTTACCCACTACCCCGAACGGTAACAGACATATCCTAACGATACAAGATCACCTGAGCAAATATTGCCTAGCAGTAGCCATACCAGATAGTAGCGCAAACACTATAGCTCATGCACTTGCGACGAATCTTTTCGCAGTATATGGAGCCCCAAAATGTATCTTAACTGATCGCGGAAAAGCCATTGTTAGT